>NC_029789.2:1666492-1679662 GCF_000816755.2 Arachis ipaensis | reverse complement strand
GTTGTTGTAATTTTTGTTGATAATATCTCTGATATCTTTCACAGATTAAGAGCCTTCTTGGGACAAAGGTAGAATGGCTTTATTATATTCTGCAGGCATTCAATTCTGGTGATTTAGTTCGATATCAAGAATTATGCCGGGTGCATAGTGCTGCTCTAAGGGCTCAACCGGCACTAGTTCAAAATGAGCAGAAATTGTTGGAAAAGATTAACATTCTCTGCTTGATGGAGATCATTTTCAGGTACAAATGTGTTCAGATTTTCATGATTTTCACTTTGTGTAGATGAACGTGAAAACTATTTATTTTATTCCCAGTGCCAACTCACACGGGTTCTGTTCATTTGCAGTCGGCCTTCAGAAGATCGAACTATACCCTTGAGTGTCATTGCAGATCGTACTAGACTTTCTATAGAGGATGTGGAGCATCTCCTAATGAAGAGCCTATCTGTAAGTTCTATCAAAAGCTCTAGAAAAATAAAATGAAATAAAATAGAAGTTTATATTGTTTTCTTCACAACTATACAATTTAGCACTGTTTCAACTTATTTATGTGGGTGAATGTAATTAACTCAAATTTTTTTTCCTGTTTAATTAAAATTTTTTATGAACTTTCCTGATTACCCTATTTTCAGTAGCTACCGGTTGGTTTGTATTATATTGTAGTACTTGTTTAAGTGACATTTAACCATAATGTCAATATTTTAGCCGAGTTGATGTCGTGTCGCTAGAAGAATTGTGTTGTGTTGTTATTTACTTTGTAAACCTTGTGTCTAATGTTGTCACTTGAACTCTTGGAGTGACTTGCGTGACTTGGCTGCTTAAACATTTTCAAAAGTGCTCTTGATGCTCGATTTAATTTGAGGCATACATATGTAAAGGGCTTGTATTGCTGTCTGCTATACCTATGTAGCTGGTCAAAGTGTAAGTTGTCGTCTTTGACACACTATTGTTTCGAAATTAAAATTAGTTCTATAACTTTCTGGTTTTTGAATGGAAGGAACTGTTTAGTTATCTATGTTGGAAACTCGAGCAGGAAATTGGAATGGAATATACCTTCATTTTTAAAATGAACATGACGTTCTCATGCGACTCACATTTTGTGATTGTTTTGATTATTCTAGAAAATAAGAAGTTAAAAAGATGTACAATCAATGCTAGATAGGTGAACTTGACAAGTTTTTTGTACATTTTGAATGAGAGGATCCTTATCTTATAGGAATTGCTGAGATTGTCCTAGATCATACTTGAGAGGGTAATTTCATTTTGGAATTTTATTATTTTCACTTTCTTTTTCCTTTGTTCTTTCGTTTACCTTATTCTTCTATGGAAGCGGGCATTATCTTGCACAAACTATATGCTGTCTGCTGATTGAATTCAAGAATGTGATGTGGCAATTGGCTGTAGGTCTGAAAAAAGTATTATGCTCCTTTATTGATAATGTTTGCATTTAAGGCGTATAGGTCTCTGTTGTGTCCTTTGGTTTTTCTGCGTCTTTTTGGTTGATCCATGTTTATATCTTTGTCTCTCAGATGGGGGTCGAGGGTGTTTGATTTATCAAGAAAAGGAGATATGAGGGGTGCTTTGTCTAATGTTTTGTTTTGGTTGTCTTTTCATGTGTGTCTGTTATCTTTTGTCTTGGTTATCAGTTTCTTCATAAGTTGTTGAAGTTTGTCGTTTGTTAATTTTCTTGTAAGCACCGAGTGCTTTTCTCCCCTCCGGGGTTGAGATTCTGTAAACACCGATCGGGAAAAAAAACTATGGATTGTGCTCTGGTTCCACAGGACTGTTATTTGTCCATGCTTTGTTCCTTAACTGGATTTTTCTTCTTTTTCTTCCCCTTTATATATTCATACGTAGGTCAGGCAACAGTTCAAATTTTGAAGTGCTTTTGTTTGCAATGCTTATGATGCTGGGAAAAAAATATTTATTGCAGGTTCATCTAATTGAGGGTATAATTGATCAAGTTGATGGCACAGTTCATGTTTCCTGGGTGCAACCAAGGGTTCTGGGTATTCAACAGATCAAATCCTTACGTGATCGACTGGACAGTTGGACGGGGAAAGTACACACTGCATTGTTGTCCATCGAGGCAGAAACACCTGACTTAATTGGATCGTGATTTTTCTTTGCTTGTTTTCTGCCAATTGTAAGAATTTCTTAAGTTAAAGGGAAGACATGGTGAGGGGACAAAACGAGAGACTTCCAACTCACATGGGAATTATAGCCGAGTATATGTGCTTCATTTGGTTTTATCTGCTGCTTTTGAATGAATGCTGGAGAGAACAGACCCTTGTACTCCACTTAGAAATTGTTGGTTCTATGGTTTCATGCATAGACACATCGGATTCAGTTGGAAGCAGGCTATTTTTATGCTTTAGAGTGATGATACTACTATGTACCTGGAATTTTTATTAGATACGGCCATTTTAATTCACTTTCACAAGTTCCTTTTTCTGCCGACCATTCCTTCTATTGCCAAAAACAATCATCTATTGCTTTAATAATGCCCGAAGTGCTATTAAAGATTAAACTGCATTTATCTGAATTAATAGCTGTGTTTTAGTTGTAAATTCTATAATGTAACAATCATTTCTTGGTGGGGCATAGTTGCGTTTAATGCATAGTATCTCGGATAATCAGCTTCGAAGCCTTGACAAAAGAAAAAAAAGAAACCTACTTTTCATAGTGAATGAATGAACTTATCATTTGGGTAGCTTCGTTTTGAATAAATAAGGTGGAATTGATTTTGTGGGGAAAACTTGACCAGCTTATCCAAATTTCAGAAGATTGGATTCATGGATTGAACTGATTTGATTGATCTCTAATAAAATGAAATTTCAGAGTTAAGATAAACGAAAGTAAGTTGTAATCCAAATTAGTGGTATAGAATGTAGAAGATCCAAGAGCAACTACATGAGTTAGCAATTGGTGCATTAATTGAGAAGGTGAGACTACACATAAGAGGTGTCAGACAAGTGGGTGGGAACTACCAAATGAAAATAAACACATTGGTGTCATAGAGAAATGCCTGAGTTTCTGCAAGTTACTACATCATTTCATGATGGCACATTTAATGTCACATGGACATGGTAAAGTCTCATGAAAGAGGAATCATATGGAAAGGACAGGCATGCTGGGGACTGGCACGTGTTACACACATGACAAGTCAGTCATAAATTTGCCAGAATTCTTCATCACCAAGTGCTCCTACAATGCTCAGTACAAATTTGAGGTTACAACTTACAATGCCGTGTTTTTTAGTACTAGCAAGTTTAAATAATAATAAAAAAGTCATAGGGATATTTCAGCTTATAGTATGTATTCTCGTAATATAGATTTTTAGAAAACAAATACTAGGTAATCGACATCTTTCTTAATTAAGTTAACACTAACTAATTTTTATATTTTTTACTAAAAATATTGACCCCTAATTTTTCCTAATAGTATTTGTCTAATTTGGTGTGAGGAAGTAGGAATCACGACTATTTTCATTTCTAAAACTTGAATATTGAAAAATGGATAAATTAACTTATCTCTTGACCAATCCGATGACACAACATATTGTTGTCATAAAATAAAAAACATTTATAAATTTATAAACTCTTTCATTATGGTGACTTATTTTCGTTCTCCTTTTCCCCTTCTTTTGTGAGGCTCTTAGTTGTTTACTCGATATGTAAAAGAGAGGCATATGGATTCTGTAAAGTTTCAATTTCACTTTAGAGAGTAAAGTGTGATCTCTCATCATTTATTTTATAGGTGAGACCAAAAATAAATATGAGAGAGAAATCATTACTTTATCCTCTAAAGTACAAATTTAAAATTTAGAGGATCCAAATTCAAAAAGGATTTATTCACTTATTTGCATAAAGTTAATGATAGCATATAAATTTTTATAATACAAAGATATTTCTTTAACAATTAATTAATCTCTTACATGCCAACACTTAGTTCAGCTGATTCAGTAGCTATTTCTATATATAGAATCTTCAGGTTAGATCTTGCATATTAAAAAAAATAATGTAATAAAATTAGAAAGGTTAAAAATAAATAAAATCTATAGAAATTTTAATTTTGTGTCAGTCATTTCTCCTGAAAATGTCATAAGACTTTCACTTATTGTATACCATGGTGATAATTTCATGTGAAGTAATTTTACATTGCAAAGGAATCTAAGTGGGGCAAAATATCTGCTTCATGCAAGCAACAATAATTGCTTAATTTTTTCGTACACTTCAGACTCTTTTTGGATCGGTTCAATCGTGAAGCAAAAAGTGTGTACTATATCTTATCTTATCAATGCTTTCATATGCAACTATCAAACACAGAAGTTCCCCCTTAATTAATTTGTAATTGCCCACCTCTTGGGTTCATCTTGTTCTGATTAACATTCATATTTGACTCTAGAACACTATTAGAACAAAAACTTCAATTAAACAAATACTCCCTCTGTTTTATTAAATTCATTTACTATGCATAATATATAATTTATTGTAACCCAAGCAAATTCCAAGTAGTTGTGGAATCTACGTCACTACATGAGGAACATTTATTGACTTTTGAAAAATAAACCATATAGATGAAACATTCTCCTAGCATTCAAAATAATATTTATGTTAATTTGACTTGGATAACTACTCTCTTTGAATGGATAAAATCCCGAGAGATCTAAAATCCCTTCGGGACCTCGGGTCAAGTTAGGGTTGGCAATGGGTAGGGTAGAGTACCCTAATCCTACCCGCGGGTTGAAAATTTTATTAAAACTCTATTCTATCTTATTCGCGGGTTGAGAATCTTTACCCTAACTCTACCCGCATCCTAAAATTCTAAACCCTATCCTATCCGCAGAAATATCAAATTTTTTCAAAGTAAATATAAAATTTAATCATTTCGAATTTTATACATATTAATAACATAAAAAATAAAAAAACTAATGCTCTAAATTACTAAATTAACTAACTATTTTTAGTAGTTATTCACTTATTGTAAGTCATTACATAAGAGATGTTGTGGGTTCAACTCTCACTTTCTTCACTATATATCTAATTTTTATAAAATATGTGTTATATATACCCTACCTTATCCGCAGCGGGTCAGATAGCCTAGCCCTAGATCAAGTTGAATTAATCTTATTCTAAGACCCAAATACTAGCATAAAATCTCGCATTGTCCAAAATTAAAAGTCTGATGACCCTTATAAATATAAAACAATCCTTATTTCTTAAACTAACTTTTGGAATAAATTAAACTCACTTAATTTCTAATATTAGATCTAAATTAAAAATTGTAATTAGATACCCTAAGTTAGGTCCAATTAATTTTTAATATCCAGTGCATTTCACCCTAGAATACAACTACTCGAGTTTTACCAAATCAGAAATAATTTTGTTTGCTTTTTTTTTTTTAAAGTTTCTTTTTACTTTCCATTATTCCGGTTTTCCTGTCCCTACTATTTATTATTATTACACTGGAGTAAAAATTGATCCCTTCAAAAAGCTCGGGAACCAATGCACAGGCTCCTCCACATGCAAAATGGAATGCATACATGCAGATACACGACAAAGGCTTCAGAGGTTGGAAAGAACCCTACCAAAAATCATCAATAACTTTTAACTTACATCTTTCAGATTTCACAGAATAACATAAATGCTAGAGAAAACACAAGCTACATTATATTTTCTCCACACCCCCTAAATCTTTTTTCCTCTTCTCTTCCCTTCCCCAATTTTTCCATGTACCTCCAAAAGGGCAAATATGTATATATCAGTTAAGGACCACAAAAGTTTAGGCATGTCCGCCACCGTCCATTTTTACTCTTGCCTGGGATAAGGAGAGGAGCTTATGTCTGTACTGTAAAATGAGTCCTCTGGTGGACCATAGTAGTTTTCTTCTTTTTCCTCATCCCATTTGAGGACCTCTCTTATGTACTTGAATGCTTCATCGACTGTTGCTCTGTCCCTTGCCCTTGCTTGCGCCACGAAAAGTTTCTTACCCGTGAGAGATGCATAAAGGTCCTTGAATTTCATGGCAACATAGAAGTATGCTTGATGTGCAAGTGACTGGTTGTTGTGATGTGCATGGACAGGACAAAAATCATTAAACCACTCGCAACAGGCATTGAGGGACACTTTACCTATCTTGTCCTCAAAGATATCATACTTGTTTAGGACAAGGACAAATGGGGTGTCTCGGAAGCAAGGGTGCCGCACCATGGTCTCGAAAAGCTCCTTGCTTTGCATCATCTTGTTTTGGAGAAGGGTTCCACTGCCACCATTGTCTGGGGTGAGACATAATTGGTCGTAGTCGCTTAGGGAGACGCAGAAGACCACTGCCCGAACATCCTCGAACATTTCGACCCACTTGCAGCCCTCATTCATACCCTTGGCATTGACCCTTATGAGTTGGTACCTGAGACATCAAAAGACAAGTTATATACCTTTCCGGGTTTATATGCATCTTTATTTTTTATATGCATAAGTTATGTAATGTAAATTGATGCTAAAAATTTCTAGTTTGTTGCAAGAGCAAAAGCACCATGACAGAGAAAGTGACATAGTTCAAGTACACTGGAAACTTTTGCACTCATTAAAAAAACACTTTCTAAGTTCAAACAGAAATGAATATAGCTTATGTATATACTTGGTTTGAGGAGGCAACTGCGCATCCAGGTTTTCTGAATACATTTCTGGCCGCTGGCTACGGTCATCAAGTGAAAATTCCATGAAAGCTAAACCATTTCCTTGAGTGACCCCTTCTGCAGAGAGTATGTCTCTTTCGGAAGGTTCGTATTCATTGCTAGATATCTCTACAGCCTGTAAGAAACAAGAACATTATTATCTAGTTCTGTGTGAATATCATTTATTTCTCTAAAGTGGTAAATGCAAAATAACAACTTTCAAGCAAATGATACATAGCAATTAGACTGCCTACAACATCTAGAAAGCTTAATAATAAAAAAGAATGAAGATACAAAAATAGCTGATTCAAGAAAGACCATAGTCTCAAGTTTCCAGTGGTTACAAAGAAAGATCAACAGTCTGATTGGTCCTAGAAAAAAAATTAGAAAGGTATAAAATGGATTAATCAAATATGAGTAAGGTATCTGTATACAAGTCTAGCACATAATATTTGGCAGAGATATCACATTGAGATTAGCAGGTGATGTCTCTTAATTGTAAAAACTTGCCACATATTTGACCAACTGGAAAAAAAAAAAAGCAACACCTCTGCTCAGAATAACAAAAAGAACAATGAAAAATGGCAGCAACAAAAGTTGATGGGTTGGTAAAGCATATCGATTGGAATGCATGCTATTTTAACCAAATAAAAGGACATAATTTCATGGATAAGTTGTGGAGCAATACCCGGTTTAAGAAGTACTCTGCAACTTCTGGAAGAAAGTGAAGCTCATCCTTTCTTTTGAATGTTTCTTGTATCGCTGGGTCTTTCCAAACTTCTTCAACCAACGGTGCATATTCACGTGTGGCTGCAGGGAAGAATGCATCTAAATCCCCAGTGGCTATAATATCCAGGAGCCAGTCAGAGAAATGCTTCAGCCTTGGATTGAGGGAATATATGCATTCATTTGTATTGCTTGCTTCACCATTATTACCTGAATAAAGATCGTATTTATTCCTTTTTTGTATAAAATGAAATCAATCTAGGATTTGATTAAATGAAATCAAGATATAATTTTTTCAACTTGATAATAGTTGTTCATACATTGAGTTACTCTGTTTCTTATTAAATGTCTTCAGCTAGCTATCCAGTAAACATGTCAAAACTTCAATAGAAATTACCACATCATGAAATATTACCTGGTTCTGTAGTTTCACCAGGAGAACCTTGTCCACTCATTCTAGAAATAGCCTCTTCCTCAAAGCGCTCTCTTCCATCAAGCAAAATGCTAAGATATTTATACATGTTACTCTGGATCATCAGTTTAACATCTTGCAGCTCTTCGGCAGTAAATTTGTTCCCATACAAAAACTTTGCCTGCTCAGCAATTACAAGAGTACCACAAAATAAGAATCATGTCACATGAGAACGAGCAAAAAATATAACAAAAAACTACTCATGACTACTATTCTAAGCCAATATTATCTTATCAGTAATTTTACAAATATCTGAAATGATTTTGTTTAAACACTTGCATATACTAACTAGGGCCCAAAAGGGTCGCTCTTCTAATGCCATTCCAAACAACTCAGATGCTTATACCAAAGAAGTGATTCCCACGTCTAAACATTTTGCAATAGAAACCATACCTGCTTAAATATGGTGCTAGTTCCAGATCCTTGAATTCCAAGAAGCAGCAGCTTCTGAACTCTCTTCTGCTCCAGATAATTGGGAACTGTAGTATAATTACTAGTCTCATCTCTTTGCCCATGTGGCTGTCCATGGGGAAAAGGCAGAGAAAACAGGGCACAAACAAATCTTGTTGATGCCTGTTAAAGAAAAAGGAAACACCTCCATTAATATTATACATCCTTGAATGATTCCAAGATGTTTGAATCTAGAAATGTTCAGGTGAATACCTTTTCCCAAATGTTTCCTCTGATATTATTTTGTCCTTCCTCCTCATAGCGACCATCATCATAAACCCAAAAGTGTGTATCACGTGGACACTGCACATTTGCCAGCTGAAAATTCAAAAAATCAAGTTATTCTGTTTGTTTCAATAATATCATCAGGCAGATTATTCAATAAACCAGATCACTAAACAAAAAACTATAGGGTGATTCAGGAAATTTCACTATTATCCTCTTAGAATGCTTGTAATAATGTTAGTATCATCCAAAAAGATGTAGGTGCATCCATTAGTATCTTTCCTTGGTTATTATCAAAAGATATTTCATCATTTTGTCAAAATCTTCTGAGCCAAAATCAAACTAGTTGCAGCTTTAATATGTCAAACACAAATTTTGTAAACAAATATAGAAAGCTCACCTTGAGGACCCTCAGTTCAAGCTTTGTAATCTCTCGACCATTGATGTAAACCTCAGTATTTCCATTACTAGCATCCAAACTAAGTTTCCCAGTGAAATTCAAGTTTGAACTTATGATTCTGTCAGGCTTTTCACCTTCCTATTAAACAGATACGGACCAAAGTTAAAAGGCCAGTTTCTGGTAGCAAATGGAAATATAGAATTTTATAAGTTTAACCACATGAATTTTAAAATAAAAACTTTTAGTATCAAGCCAAAATTGAAACAGTAAAGTTCTCAGTAATAGAGCACAAATAATCACCTTCCCCCATAGACCAGATTCTTTGTCATACCAGTATCTACCAGGCTTCAGTTTACGTGGAGGCAAGGGACATCCAAGTAACTCTGCCATCTCATCATCCTTCAGGGGGAACCCATTGACAATCAACTGCTCCGGCCGAAGCTGATTAGCAGAACATTCTTTCTCTGCTTTCATAATTTGTTTCACTTCAAGAGGACTTAACAGTCTAGACAATACCCTTGAATGTTTACCCAATTTCAGACGCTTCGATTCATCAATTGCCTCACCAATGCATGTTACACACTTGCGCCCTTCCGGCATTGAACCCATCGCCCTGAGCACACAATTGCTGCAATACTTGGCATTACAAACTAGGCAAGACTCCTTGGTTTCCCACTTCCCTTTTCCACACCTATAACAAACTCTTATTTTCTTCTTCTTTTTCCTTTCTTTTATAACCCCAACATATTCTGGATAAACTGGCTTCACAACCTCCACCTCTTTCCTCTCAGATCTTTCAACAGTACTAAAAGTGACAACATGTGCCCTCTTCGGTTCGTTAGTGACTTGCTTAGGAGGATTGTTTGGAGGGTTATGAACTGAAGCAGGTGAAACCGAAGGCGAGGCGGAAGAAAGATCAGGGTTTTGTAAGACAGACACCACAGATTCTGAGCTTCCTGACAACCTTGGACTATGACTAGGAGAACCTGTTACTCCGGCGATTCTAGACACCGGCAGAGGGATTGGTTCAATCACCGTAGAGCCAGCTTGAGCAACCGATCTTTGTGATCCGGAGAGTGGTACAGCAGTAGGAATTGCTCTTGACTTTACATCAACAGGCTCGACTCTTGGTACCTCATATGAGACTGGTGGACCTTTATACTCCATAGCTATGGAGTAGTCAAGATTAGAGCCATCATCAGGTACAGAAGCACCAGGTGGAAGCATCTTCTTAACCAATTCCCTCCAACTCTCTCCCTTATTTTGATCCATACTTTTGCAATCTCTATTCACAACCCTTGAATTTACAAGTTCTTCTTCATGAATGATAAAGTATATATACTTATATGTCAACTTCTCTACAGAATATCAACTTCCAAAATGCTTGTAACCAAGTGGAAACCGGCACATCAAAGAATAGGGATGCACCTAGAAACAGAAAAACCTTGAATAAATTTCTTTTTCTTTTTTTGAATTAGAATAAGAATACCATATAGAAGAGGCTTGCATAGTTGAATCAGTCAGTTATCAACCAGCCGTCATCAAACGTTGAAACTTTAAAAAGCCTTCATAGTTGAATGCATTCCTTCATATATTTATTTATTTTCAAAAGAAAAATGGAATGAGAGAAAAGTAAACCAAACCCAACTAAACCAAAATCAAAATGAGATGAGACTAAATTCAAGTCACGTTATCCAACTAAAAACAGCACAGAAAACACATGAAAAAAAAAAACTAGATGCAGTCAAAACCAGGTAGACAAACGTTAAGTTATATCCTTTTTAAAACTAAAAAGAACAAAAAAAAAAAATCAATTTTTGCAACTTGTAAAACATGAAGAAGCAAGAATAGTCCTAAATATTGCTCCTGAGTGTTGAAAATCTCATTAGTCAAACCAGTTGCTAATAAATTATACCCCCAGAAAAAAAAAGACCCGAACGGTAGAATTTTCAGCTAAGAATAATTACATAGAGAACCCCCCAAAACAACAAATCTTAATTAAATAAAACAAAATAGACATCACTTTCAACTTTATGGTGAGAGAAAGGAGGTGGAGAGGGTGGGAGGGAAAGGTTTAGAGAGAGAAAGGAAGGTAAAAGGGAGTGAGGGAGTGAGTGAGTGTGAGAATGAATGTACCTGAGAAAAAGGAGACAGAATGAAAGCGAATCTGATCTTTTAAAATTACAAGGTGGTGTTGCCTTTTGAGTTTGGAAAGAAGAAGCAAAAGAACAAATGTTTCTCGAAAACCCACCACCATAAAACCATTGATGTTGCAAAGAAGAAGAAGGAGAAGAAGGAGAGAGTGAAAGTGAAAGTGAAAGGTGAAAAATATAATCAATGGAAGGAGTAAAGAGAGGAAAAGAGAGAGAAAGTGGGTTTTAGGTGATGGGTCCCACTAAGCTCCCCATTGCTATATGGTGCTTGAACTCACACTCAACTCAACTCGACTCAACTCAACTCGTTGTTGTGTTGACCGTTGAGCTTCTTCTTCGTTTTGGGTCTGGTTCTGTGATTGTGAGAATGGTGTAGTTTTGTGTTATGCTGTGATGTGTTTGATGAAATGTCGAAGAGAAAGAAAGTAGAAAAATAGTGGGGAGAAGCAACAACAACATTCGCCACGCGCCCACTCTCCATTATTACAATTGATTCTTATTATTATCTTTTTAAGCTTAATTGCGCTTTCTACTTTCTACTTTCTACTTTTTATTTTATATTATTACCATTTTTCCCGTGCTTATCCTATTCCTATTTCTATTATTATTATTATTATTATTATTAAAAATTAAAAATTATATGTTACAGAATTATTATTATTATTAGAAATTTAGGAATATATGTTTAAATAATAGTTATAAAATCTTCTTATTTTATTTTTTTTTACTAATATCTTTAAGAAACTTTTTTGTTTAATTTTAATTTTTTATTAGCATAAAGTTTATGTAAGTTAGTATTCATTATCCGGTTTCTAATAAAAATAGAATATGACTATAGTTTCTACAAAAATATAAAGTTATTTATTAATTACTTGTGAGGATAATCTTATCAAGCTTAAAATATCAAAGTCGTGTTCTAGTACAAGAAATCATCTACTAAATATGCTAATCGTATATTGTATATATTAAATTACTCTTCCATCATCTTAGTTCAGGATAATAATAAAGAAGTCTTGTGACCCACAAATTTAACTTAATAAAATACATAAATTCAATTACAATTTTAGTTTTTATTATTTTACTTTTATCTTATCTTTAGTTGTTCTTATCTTATCTTTATTTACTTTTATCTTTCATAAGACAATACTTTATATATATTTAATTTTATCCTCATAGTTTACAACACACTTCAGTACAATTCAATCAATCAACAATCAATAAAAATTTATTTCTTTATTTTTTTCTATTCTTTCATAATTTTATCAGTATTTAAACGTAAATATAACAACGTGCTTGAATTTCAATTGTATGTAAGTAAATTTATAGAATAATACTTGTTTTTAGATAAAGGTAGTAATTTATAGTTTGTATAGCTCAAAATAACATATTTTAATAAAATGTTAATTCTACCTTATATATAAAAGAAAAAATAATTTTGCCATTGTAATAAAGAAACTTAATTTAAAAATTAGATTTAGCTAAAATTTAATGGATTTTAAATATCAGTCATTTAAAACTACAATAGTGCAATGTGAAATTCTAGAACCTTTGTTTTGCGTAGATAATTCTATAGCCCTTTGAAATCATGGCAGTAAATATATATTACTTTTGGAAACTAACAAAAAAAAGGTTAACATAGTTTTTTGCAAAAGAAATAAACTACATCTTACATTAATTATATATATATATATTAGACAACGCGGATTCTATTTAGAAAATTTAAAATAAAAGTTATTTTTACAGTTAAGATTTAAGAAATAAGGATTTGGCTTTAAATTTAATTGCAATCAGACACCAAAAAAAAATTTAACTGCAATCATGCATACTCTAACAAAAGCGAAACATGATTATTTGATCACATAATGACCTTGTTTGGCGTGGGATTTAAACTTTTCCTCAAACTTTTTCGAGTTAACTAATTAAGTATCTGATATCTTTAAGAAATAACTACAAATTTCTCACAGAATAAAGTTGGCTTATGGGAAAAAAAATCTTAGCTTATTATTATACATATTGAATAAAGTAGGTGTTATATATATATATATATTTTTTGGTGACTTCTTTTTTC
>NC_029789.2:1664042-1666406 GCF_000816755.2 Arachis ipaensis | reverse complement strand
ATAATTTAATGGCTTTTTTATTGAAATAAATAAATAAATAATATTATTTTCTTAAATACGCACCCCTAAAAATTGTTATCTAAATGCGTAGCATTATGTCTCGACTACCACCTATAAATTGGGTTTAGCCATTATTTTATGGTTGCCACCCACAAAATGTATGAGCTGACAAGGGAAGCGTTGACGACCATTTTAATCCTGCTATCCGCGAAATGAAAAACTGCACATCAGATAATTTAATTTTAAAGTTGCGAGGTGACATGATAAACATATGGGGTAACTTATAAATACTCATTAACTGTTCAATTATTCTCCACTACTAGTATATGATCCGTGCATACGCGCGGACTGCTTTATAATGAAGATCATACCTCCTTGGTCATGAGCTTCCTAGTATTATAACTCTTAATGCTACACTATCGAAATTATTTGGTTCAATAATTACAACTCACAGGTTTGACAACCGAGATAGGGCTTTAGCTTATTAGTTTTCATCTTCACAGCAAGGCATAAACATATAAACGGAAATACACATAATTGCATTAACTACCTATCTTTGACATGTAAACTTCTTTCATATTACTCTTTATGTATCTGGCAAGGGTAGTCGGTCAATCCAAGCAAGCCTCAGCAATGCAACCGATCATAATGCTATGGCGCTCCAGTATATCTTCTGAATGCTCTTATCCAGTTCCTGAATTATGTCTTACACAACTCTTTAATGGAGAATTTAAGGCACACTCAATCTTCAAGGAGAATTGGCCTCTGTTAATATTAAATCTCAGCAAAAATCAGTTCATAAGTATGAAACTAACAATGATAGGCTATCCAGAAATTGAAAATAAGACATCATTGAATAATATATTACCAAAAAAGAAGATCCACGTCCATACCATGACACCAATATATGCTTAAAAATATAAAATGTTGAAAACAAAAAAAATCATTTTAATACTAACAAAACAAATGATACCTAAACATCAACATATAATTTTTTAATATGGACCAATTCGTGGGTGTCCTCCCCTTAAATGGTCATTTCTTGGGCGCCTCTCACGTAATGGCACTATGGATCAATTCGTGAGCGCGTGGTTTAAAGTGGAGGCTAAACTCATTTTGTGGGTGGTGGTCTAGAAATGATGCTGCACATTTAGGTAACAATTTTTAGGGGTGCGCGTTTAGAAAATTAATGTTTTATGTTTATTTATTTCAATAAAAAAGCCTACTTTAATTAGGACTAAACTTAAATCAATTAATTTCAGATGCATTATTAATTCCGTTTTTCAGATTAAAGGGGAAAAAACCACCTGCGGATAAGGCCTACGTGCAAATTGATCTAAGCATCTTGATCAAATCAAATGATTTTTTTTAGCAGATTTTGATTTAAGCAAATAATCAAATCAAATTGATCTAAGCAACCATGCTAATAATAGTAAATAAGAGTTTCTTAGGTGTTTTAAGAGTAAAAGTTTTGTTCTATTTCATTTATGTGATGACACATCGTTAATATTGGAAAGAGGAAGATATTAATTTAAAGATGAGTTCTTAAAATTTTGAAATTTAAGTTTGAACAATAAAAAAGACCAATATTATTAATATATCACAACATAAATAAAACATAGGAAAAGCTCTTGTTTACTAAGGTCATAAAAAAATTTCTTTTGCCATGCTTATATTTGTAGTTAAAAGGACAGGTTGTGTTACATGTTTTGTTTAGCTTGTCTTATGTTTAGTTTACTAATTTTAATACCATAGTAGTACTAAGTACAAGTGTTTTGAAAATGTTAGATAAAAATGTGTAATAATATCATGTGAATGATGTGATGATATGGAGGTATTTTTTAATTTTAACTCTTCATGTTTAATATTTTGTTCATGTGTTTTTTATATATCATATACAAAATTACATATTAACACCCCCTTTTAATTTCTTTTATGGCATAGTCTCACCATATTTATCTAAGAGGTCGCGAGTTTGAGTCTTCCTATCTTTGATAAAAACAAAAATATAACAAATAAATTTACATCTATTATTGATAAAAAAATAATCTAGATAACACTTTCAAAACAAAATTTCAATGACTGCATAAATATATACACTACAAAATTATATAAATTGGCATAAAATTAAACATATATTATCAGAAAAATAAACAATAAATATTATTATAATATCTTTCTTTTTATCTAACGTTTTCACTTTAGGATTTGTTTGGATGTAAAATAGAAAATGAATGGAAAAAAAATGGATGAAAAGAAAATGGAGAAAAGAAAATAGAAGAAAAAGTTAATTTTTTTGTATTGTTTGGATGAGGAGAAAATAAAAAGAAAGAAAGTAGAAAAAAAATGTTCTCTTATTTAAAT
>NC_029789.2:1659149-1663358 GCF_000816755.2 Arachis ipaensis | reverse complement strand
AAGGGTAAATTTGTAATATTATACTTACTTACAAATTTTCTTCAGTTTTCTTCGCATAAGTGAAGTGAAAACTTAAACATGAGTCCCACGTCTATTTTTTTCCTTTCCATCCAATTTCCTTTCACATCCAATCAAAGGAAAACTAAGTTTTCCATTCATTTTCATTCTCTCTATTTTCTTTTGTTCCAAACAGAGTGTTAATATCATGGACTCATAAGTGAGTGAATGCAAAAAATTACAGCAACATATCCACAGGAGAATTTTAGAATGGTATTGATGCTATTTCTACAATTTTAGGCACTTTTCTTATTAGGAAAGTTGCAACTTTTTTTTTTTTGGCACGAATCAATATTTTTTTCCTCGTGTGTTGTTCTGCTAATTGACTAATTCAATTTCACTAGAGTAATTTTTTTATTCATATCATAAGCACGGGTTGGTGCACTAGTTGTTATGATTTTTGGTCTTTATTTATTTAGAGATTTTGCAATAGTATATGCAATAATTGTTATGTAATGTCCAGTTTCACAATTTCTAAAATATCCTTTTTATCACTACGACCCAATAAACAACTATGTGCCAATAATTTATGAGGTTTCTTTTTTAGGTTCAACTGTTAAAGGTACGATTCATTTATTAGAGACAAGAAAGAAAGAAAAAAATGAAATTTCTAAGAAGATGTGGAAAAAAAAAACTTATAAAAACAATCTAAGTCAGAGAAAAAGATTAAATATAGATATTGGAAAAAAATCCTAATGGTAAGAGCTTGTATAAAGAGACACATGCAGAAAATATATCTATAAAGATACTTTTATTAAATACAACTATAAAAAAAACATTTTTATTAGACACATCCATGAAGACACTTCTATAAATAAAAGTTGACAGATATGCGTTAATAACGTAGCGAAACCGAATTTATTTTTATTTTATAATTGTTACTTTGTAAGATATTTATCCTTCCAAATTCAAAAAATACACATGGCAAGAAATAAGAGGTTTTCCAACATGTTAGAGGATCTAGTGGGGACAACACCTCCATCAAATATTATCCTATCAAATATTAATGTTAAGAATCTTGTGGCTGCAAAAGCAATGCCAAACTTCATGGATGACATTCAAAAATCAAAACCCTCTTGGAAAATTGACACCTTATCAAAAATATTTTTTTTTTTACATAAAGAAAAAGAAAAAAAAAATATTTCCTTTGAATTGCTAATCCTCCTCACATTTCTTTCATTTCAAGAACCAAGTCACACTACTCACTACAACCCCAGGTTCCCAATTTTGGTGCATCATGAATAGTAAAGTTCACTTTTTTCCTGGTTCATAGCTATCTATTCTCTTTCTTCTATCTTCAGATTTGTGTGTTTATTAGAATGATGGAGTGTAGAGTATTATTATTGTTATTATTTTCCTGTATTTAGCTTAGCTAGCTTGACAAATTAACATGGTGTGCACTGAGACATATATTCTCAGTAAAACCCATTTTTTGTCACTATCAAATAATATTCCACCAAAAAACACTGAATTGAATGTTAGGTTCTATGAACATGGATGGTTGCCTCTACTTAAGAGATGCAAGAGCATGGAAGAATTTAAGCAAGTTCATGCCCATATCCTAAAATTGGGTCTTTTTTGGGATCATTTTTGTGGGAGCAATTTAGTTGCCACTTGTGCTCTAGCAAAATGGGGTAGTATGGAGTATGCATGCTCGATCTTCCGGCGAATCGAGGAACCTAGTAGTTTCGAGTACAATACCATGATTAGGGGGAATGTTAATTGTATGAACCTGGAAGAAGCTTTAATTCTTTATATTGAGATGCTTAAAGAGGGAATTGAACCTGACAACTTCACCTACCCATTTGTTTTCAAGGCATGTTCACTGTTAGGTGCTCTTAAGGAAGGAATGCAAATTTATAGCCATGTCTTTAAGGCAGGGCTTGAAGGTGATCTCTTTGTGCAAAACAGCTTGATCAGCATGTATGGGAAGTGTGGGGCAATAGAACATGCTCGTGATGTGTTTGACAAAATGAGTGAAAGGAGTGTAGCTTCATGGAGTGCTGTTATTGGTGCTCATGCTAGTGCGGAAATGTGGCATGAATGCTTGAAGCTTTTCAATGACATGATGCATGATGGACGCTATAGGCCTGAAGAAAGCACCTTAGTCAGTGTACTCTCTGCTTGCACCCATTTGGGATCTCCAAACCTTGGAAGTTCAGTACATGGAATCTTGTTGAGAAACACTACTGAACTCAATGTTATTGTGAAAACTTCATTAATTGACATGTATGCCAAGTGCGGGTGCATTGAGAAAGGGCTTTGTGTGTTTCACAGTATGGCTGAGAAGAATAAACATTCCTACACTGTAATGATCTCGGGCCTTGCCGTTCACGGACGTGGAAGCGAAGCCCTTAGAATTTTTGCAGAAATGCTGGAACAAGGTTTGGCACCAGATGATGTTGTCTATGTAGGTGTGTTAAGTGCTTGCACTCATGCCGGCCTGGTCAATGAGGGCTTAGAGTTTTTCAACCGGATGCAATTCGAGCATAAGATTGACCCAACAATTCAGCACTATGGTTGCATGGTGGACCTTATGGGAAGAGCCGGAATGCTTAGGGAAGCCTATGAACTCATAAAGAGCATGCCCAGAAAACCAAATGATGTTTTGTGGAGGAGCCTTCTAAATGCTTGTAAAGTTCAACATAACCTAGAATTAGGGGAGATTGCAGCTGAAAATATTTTCATGTTGAATCCGCACAACCCCGGTGACTATTTGGTGCTAGCAAATATGTATGCGCGGGCTCAAAAGTGGGTTGACATGGCCAAGATCAGAACTGAAATGGTCCGAAAAGGCTTGGTTCAGACACCTGGATTTAGCTTGGTTGAAGTGAAGAGAAGGGTCTACAAGTTTGTTTCACATGACAAGTCTCAACCCCACTTCCACAGCATCTATGCCATGATTCACCAAATGGAATGGCAGTTGAAATTTGAAGGCTATATACCAGACACATCACAGGTGTTGCTTGATGTGGATGAAGAGGAGAAGAGGCAGAGATTGAAATATCATAGTCAAAAGTTAGCAATTGCTTTTGCACTAATACATACATCTGAGGGATCTCCCATAAGAATTTTTAGAAATCTTAGAATGTGTAACGATTGTCATACATACACCAAATTCATTTCCATGATCTATGAACGAGAAATTACTGTAAGAGATCGAAACCTGTTTCACCATTTTAAAGATGGAGCATGCTCATGTAAAGATTATTGGTAAATTTTCATTCTCTTTATCCTTCAAGAATACACTTTAGAAAAATTTTCTCTATTTTCTTTAACTACTCTTTTATCAGTAATATATTGATATTGTTATCAAACTAATCAAGGGAAAAAAATGATAGGCACATAAAGAATAAGAATATAGCATATGCATGAGTCACTTTGATTTTTGGGTTAGTTTAAAAAATTTAAGGCTTGACATCACTTATCTTCAACTTCTATTATTTAGTGAAATTTCAGATTTTTATTGTATTCTCAACTCTCTTCTCTAATTACCATGGATTTCAACAATTCTTGGACTATATGTATGAGAATAATCATTTTCTGGTTGTACTACTTTTTCAGTTTTACCACAGAAACAAGTTTGTCTAGTTGTAAATGTAACTAATGGGAAATTGGGAATCTTAATTTTGTTGCCACTTGCCGGGAGATTGGACTTATGATACTCATTCTTTTGTAATGACTTATGGTACTCATAACATCATAGTTCATAGTTTGTTATACCATCCAAAAAAGGTTAGCAATTGCATAGTTTCTAGTCAAGTATTTTACATTATTATACTAGTAGAATTAATTAAAAATGCTAATTGAGAAAGTGTGTTATGAACTTCATGAGACAAAGATAAACCACCTACAATCTTAATGCTAAGGCATCTTACATTCCATATTTTCAAATGGTTCTATCATCTTACGGAAATAGATTTAAGCATTTTTCCCTATTTTGTGGAAATACAACTAGAAAGATTGGTCTCTAATATTTTTAAAATAATATTATTGAAGATTTAAATTATCTTATTTAGACTGCATTTTTAAAATAATATTATTGAATGATTCAATCATCTGAAACTTTAAAAGATAATAAATTAATTTATTCTTTTTTTATCAATAAATGAACAAATAAAAAAAAAGAAAAACAGAACAAAGTTTTTACAA
>NC_029789.2:1649470-1659117 GCF_000816755.2 Arachis ipaensis | reverse complement strand
TGTAGTTATATTTTTTAAGATTTATATATATAAATTAATAAAATTTATTTGTTAAAAATAATTTAATATTTATATTCACTAAATAATAACAACAAAAATACTAAATATTGCGCCTAGCGATTTTCTAGTTTCAGTTTACCTACGAAACGTCGACGTTTCTGTGTGCAACAGTTTGCTTCATCTCACTGACTTTGTTCTTCTTCCTCCATTGGTAAGGGTGCTAGCTAGGGTTCGCAGAGTTTAAGCTCCTTTCATTTATTCACTCTCGCCAATATCGCAATTCTTCATCTGTAATATCAGTTTCAAGTTTCAACAACTCGCGAAATCGAAAGGTGTTGAAAATCATTGCGTGATACGGCGCCGTACCGATCCATTAAGGAGAGGGAGCTATTTAATCCCCAAAGAGAAGATCGTTAACCTTTGTGTAGTGGAATCATTCGAGAAAGATGCAGAAATTGGGAGAGTTCAAGTTACCACATTTCTTCAACTACCCGCCATACTTCACGTAAATACCCCTTCGCTGCAAGTTTTTATTTTTATTTTTTGTTTGATAAATTCAAACTATGTGTGCTTTATTACTAGTTTACTCTGTTGGATCTTAAATCCTCTTGTCAAATTTTACAGATATAATTGAAAATCATAATGATTAATGAACATTGAGCTCCTAATTTTACATGTAATGAGAATGTTTTATCAGGTTGTACATGACTATGGTTATTCAGAATCATTCTTTTCTCTTTTGTTTGTAAAATTCATTGCATATTGTTTATTATTAAATGTTAATTCATAGTGACACATTCATAAACTTGTGGTTGGTTTGCATGCAACTTGGTTTCTGATTTTCAGTTTGCAGCCAGTAAGAGACACTAGAGAGAAGCAGGTACAACTGTGGAAGGATCTTATTCTAGATTATTGTAGAACACAAAAGGTATTTGTAATTGGGCTTGAAGAAGAATTTCCTCTGTTTTCGAATCCTGTAATTGGAAGTAAGTTCAAAAAATTCCTGCTTACTTGCAAATTTCATTATTATTATTATTATTGAACCGACAGGTCTCAAAATGTTCCCATTTTTTTGCATTTTATTTCCGCATTTATGTCATATGATTGTCTCCTGGTTTCTGATAGTGCAGGGTCTCTTACTCATGAAGCTAGAGAAGCATTCCTTTCAGCCTTAGTAGCTGATGGTATGGTTCATGTCAGTGAATTTGTTGTTCTTGTGTTTTATTGTTCTTGTGAGTTGTGACTGGTTCTGAGAAAATTGCTAAAGTGGTATTCTAATCTGACAGGACGTGCTGAGTGGATGGATAAAGGACATAGGAAATGTCTTATTCTCTGGCATCGGATTCAAGAGTGGGCAGAAATTTTAGTACAATTTGTAGGTTTCCATTT
Source organism: Arachis ipaensis (assembly GCF_000816755.2). Lineage (NCBI taxonomy): Eukaryota > Viridiplantae > Streptophyta > Magnoliopsida > Fabales > Fabaceae > Arachis > Arachis ipaensis. The sequence continues at coordinate 1,657,728 of NC_029789.2, read as the reverse complement.
CTATTTTGATAACCGCAGCATTCCAGTTTCTGTGTTTGCATTGTGTTTGAATTCACTTTGATATTGATTAGGCAAGAGATAATGGGCTGGAAGACGGTGTTGTGACGATGGAAGAAATAAGGTTTGGGACTGAATCTCAAGGAACAGGTAATTTGTTGATGCTTATAGATCCTATTCTTCACTATCTTGTAATTTGGGATGGGACAAGTTTGGCAGTTATTGGTTAGTTCTTAATATTTGTGTTATCATCTTATCATGTGTTTAATGCATGGGATGGTATAGCTTTTGGAGTTGATAATTGTAGTCTGTCTTTTCAATAATTTTTGCTTTCCATTTTGTTTACTGATTCAGTTAAATCAAACCTTTCAAGTGGGATTAGATATAAGTTTTCTCCTATCCTTGGACTGAAACAAACATAGATGAAAGTCATCCAGGGAGAAAACCAGCGTGCCAAATAGGAATTTGGGTATGAATTGTAGGAAAAGTATTCAGTAATTTATCTTCTCTCTATACATTCTTGATACTTTTGAAGCAGTGTTGAGAGTTTTATGCTGTGTTTTGATCTCTCTTTATGTGATGTGCAATGGGGAAGTGTGCTAGCAATGGGATAGATATTAAAAATAGAGTTTATACCTATTTTAGTGTTTGACGAGAATTTCAAATGGTAAATTAGTCCCCTCAGGATTTAATCATTTTAAAAAGGAAGCTAAAAAAGGTGGTATATCAATCACCATTCAAAAAGGGGGACACCGTAGTCCAGCCCTATAGGTTTGTACCATTAGAACATTTCTAATGCTTTTGTATGGAGAGATTAACATGTCTCCCACTTTTGAATGGTGAGGGACCAACCAGAGACTCTTAAATTTGATGGATTAAGTGTTCTTCAAAATTTTTGTTAGGAACTAAAATGTGTATTTACTCGGTAAATAAGTTCATGAAATATTTTAATTTTTAATTCATTGACTGGAGTAATAAGTGGTACACAAATTACAATATTGTAAAAGTTTGAGGCACTACTTTGTATATTTTGGCCATGTGATGCTAAGTTTGCTCATTGAAGCTCCCATCCTTCTTCAAGAAATACAGTGACTTAAATTTACTTCAAGTTGAGTGTTATTTCTTTGCTTGGCCGACGGCCATGCACCCTTTGAACACGAACATTTCTAAGTTTATCACCTGCTTTTTGAGGCTTTTGTTTTTTCCTTTAGTCATATTATTGTAGATACTTCCTAAGTTTTGGGCTTTGACTGGATTTGTTTCTCATTCTTTCTGATGTACTGCAGAGCTTCAAGGAATAGACCGAACTATTCTGAATCGTGCGCTGAAAATATTAGAGCAAAAGGGGAAGCTTGTGGTCTTCAAAGGAACTTCAACTGATGATGAAGGAGTGAAATTTTCTCTATGATTGTTTGTGCTTATTTGTTGTACCTTGACAGATTTCAAATATGCCATAAGCAGGGGTCTTTTACGTGATAAAAATTGTTCATTATTTTGGATATGAATATTGTGTTAAGGTTTTGGCTTTCTGGCTAGGCATGATTGAATTTCAAATGATGCTCCTGAAGGATTGTGAAACCATGAAATCCATATCGCAGTGCAAAGTTTAGTCTGGTTAAGAAACTACATTGCAATGTAAAGTTATAATATGTTACTGTCGTTGACACAATAATATATTGGTTCTTACCAGCTGAAATGTGTATGTCTAACGTTGGCTTTTCCAGCTTTATTTTTCGCACGGTACAAAGTATTACTGTTACTTGGAGCGTGATTAAGAAAGACTGATCGTTATTCTGTTTATCAGCTTTCACCCTATGGGTATATACCATGTTCATAATTATTTAATTGCTGCCAACCTCTATCGTTAAACTAGTGCAACCTTTGCATTCTCAACTTGTTTCGGATACTTAATTTGGTCAAAGATATGGGGAAAGGCCTTAGCGAATCTCCAAAATTGGAAAAGGGTATGCACAATTCTTAAGACCCAAACAATTTGTATCATGAGCTAATAACTACCTAATAGGTTAAATTTTTCCTCACAAAATAAGATCAAACATAAATTAAATGATGAATAATGCGACTGTATTCTGTCATAAATCATATATATAGACAAGCCATTAAAATTTAAACCTCCATCAAATGTCTGTCACCTTTTTTGGTCAATTACAACTGAAGATTTGATCTATTCTAGAATTATAACCAAAAAACCTTGATCCCTAATACTGCTATTGCATTTTTCAACTAAGTATACAACAATTCGTGGAGTAGGTGCATAACCAAAATGAGATATAATTAAAGTATATGTTGTCTCACTGCATCTGAGGGGAAAGCTCTTCAATTGTAAGATGGAGCAAGGCATTCTTCGACCATATCTAGAAGGTTTGGATTTTCCAGGGCAGCAGCCACACGCTCTTTATCATTTAGTTGTTTGTTAACTGCATACATAGTTGTGACAAATGAATACAAAGTTTGAAGAGAATTCAGAGGGACTTGGGACAACTCATTGCCTACTCTTTCAAATCATCTTGTGCAGAATCAATAATCATCAAATCGAACTAATTATTTCATGCAAACATAAATATAAGTAAGATGTGTTTGTAACAGGTCCATCAACGGCATGCATTACTTCCATGCAGAAAAAAAAAAAAAAACAGATGATGTCTAAGTCAACAAAAATAACATCTTTACCAAAACAAGTACATGGTTGCACTAGTGCAATACAGATATATATTCATATCTCGATATAGAGTGAAAAAGAGAAAAATGAAGAAATTACCTGCAGCTTCAGTTGCATGAGATCCAGGTGCTACTCTGATATCCACCTAGCCATAATTTAACATAAAACTATCAGGTGGATAAACTGATAAAGAGGGTTCAACAGCAAAGTGAGGTGGTTCAAAGTTCATATCATTGCAAGAGCTCATTTTCGAGAGTGCATGTTTATCTTACATGAATTTGTAGTTATTTCTTTTATGTTTTAGAAGGCTTCAAATCCTCCGGCTTCTTATTACATCCCTCTTGGTGAACAACCAAGTTGTACTAATAAGACTAAAAAGATTGCAGCCTTTGCTGCATTATGCTCCCCATTAATTCAAGCAAGAAGAAAATGGACACAATTGTTATTCACTATGCAACATCTAAAGTTACCTTACCAACTCAATACTCAGAATTGAAACTAATCCATGAGCTTTTGCAAATCTACCACTCCCTTGGTCTAAAATCTACCACAAATTCTCCTTACAGGAAAACTTCCATACAAGGAAAAATATACTACAAATTACATATTAATATATTATCATAAGACAACACATCAATCTATTTTTGCCTCCAGGGTATCAATCATTAAACCAAGCAACTACCCTAAACAAGTACAACAATCAGAAAATAAAAATTTGTGAAAAAAAAATTAATACCTTGTAGCGTGAAGGCAAGCTTCTCATGAGCTTAACCCGTAAGCAGAGACCTATAATCGTTGCCATGCTGCAATGTTCCACTGTCGGAGTAAACGTAACCCTAAACAACCAAAATCACAATTGATGATTCAATAATAATATAATAAATAAATAAATAACCACATGAAACATTCATCAGAAACCAATATCAATCCTAATACCGAAAGGGGAAAAAGAAAATGAAAAGTGTGAGCACCTAACATAACTACGGTGATCATCGACTTCAACAGCATCCTCCGTTATGACCTTGAGCTCTTCCAAGGAGTAAGGGTGCTCAGGGTCCTTGATATCTCTCAGGTGATGTGAGAAATCGTTAAGGAAAAAGAAAGACTAAGCATGCACATATTCGATGAGAGGTATTCAATTAAAAGAAAAAAAAAATAGAAATTGGAAAAAGAAAGAAATAAAGGATATCGAAAATCTCAAGTTGATCGATAGGTTCGACGGCGTAATCGTCGTTGGTGGTGGGCGGTGAGGTGCGGGTTCGGCGCTCTTTCTTTTCGTATATGATAGGGTTTGCGTTGATTAGAGTTGACACCATGTTTCTGCGTTCGGAGATGCCGATGGAGAAGAAGTAGGAAATGATGACGACGACGACCCTGATAAATTGCTTGTTAAGGGGTTTGAAATGGAATGGGCCCTTCCGGCCCGCAGGCCTAGAATTTCACACATAAAATTTGTGGCGGTAAGATCAACGCAAGTTGTTACAGATGAACGAGAGTCTATGTTTTTTAACCATCTTTTTTGAGTTTAATACTCAATGAAAGATAAAAATAAAACTTGTTTATTTAAAAGAGTCACTTATTTTACGTCTCTATAACCATCTTTTTTGAGTTTAATACTCAGTGAAAGATAAAAATAAAACTTGTTTATTTAAAAGAGTCACTTATTTTACATCTCTATAATATTCGAGAAATTAATTATTAGACTGATCTTTTAGTGGCGGTAAGAATTAAAATGGTTTACTCATTTTTAATACAATGATTAAAATGATCTCTTAGTTTAACAGTTTAAGTTTAATCAAAATAGTCCTCTAATTTTGGAATTAATCTTCCGAAAAATAGTTACGCTATTAAAGAAAATCTTATGGATAATGACAAAATCTGAGTATGATTAATCGTAAAAATATTTGTCGATGATATCGTCTTTATAAAGAGTCAAGAGAAAACTTAAATAAGAAGTTGGAATTGTGGAGAGAAGCTCTAAAAATATATGGTCTGTACATAAGTCGTAGCAAGAGGGAATATATAGAATGTAAGTTCGGCTTGCAAAGGAAAAACCCTAATATAGAGGTGAAGATTGAAGATAACATCCTACAAAAATGTTAAGAATTTTAAGTATCTTGGGTGCATCATACAAGATAATGGAGAGATTGAACATTATGTAAATTATAGGATCCAAACAGGTTAGTCAAAATAACGGAGTGCGTCTGATTTTATATGTGACAAAAAAGTGCCTTTAAAACTTAAAGGTAAATTCTATCGCACTGCTATCAGACCGGCTATGCTTTATGGTACAGAGTATTAGGCGACCAAAAGGGAGCACGAATATAAACTAAACGTGACAGAGATGAAGATGTTGAGATGGATGAGTGGTCATACGCGATTGGATAGAATAAGGAATGAAGATATAAGAGAGAGGGTTGGAGTAGCATCTATTGTGAAAAAGATGGTAGAATCGCGTCTCAGGTGGTTTGGACATGTGAGAAGAAAATCAACAGAACACCCAATCAGAAAGGTGAATGAGATGAAAGATGGATAAGGGGTAAAGGGTAGAGAAAAACCTAAGAAGACCATCCATGAGGTGGTCAAACGATATCTATATATAAATAATTTCTTTATAGACATAATATATGATAGAACTTTCAATGACGTTGTTTGATTTATTTAGTCGACTCCACCTAATGGGATAAAACTTTATTATTATTGTTGTTGACTTCTTGTTGTTGTTGTTGAGTATAAAGATTTTCTTGTATAATATATCATTTTTTTTTGTTTTCAAATTGTATTATGTGCTTTGTCTTTATTTAAGATTTGAGTATTTCACATTTATTATTTTTGTTATTTATTATTTTTGTTATATGATATAATTACAAATATTTAATTTATTTATCTTAATTATGTTATAATTAATATAATTTTATTAAAATAAATACTTATGAAAATTTGTAGGACCATATTTTCTAGTAAGAAATGGAAGTTGGATAAAAATATTTGTCTGTCATAAAAAAATAGAATAAAAAATGGATAAAAAATTTAGGATGTGGGATAAAAAGTGGAGGATTATCTCTCGTTTCTATTCTCCAATATTATTGTCTTTAGATATGACAGAAATATTAGATATATTGATAAAGGTAATTCAATTAGTCTTGTCATTTATTTAAGGACTAAATTGATTAAACACAACAAACATATTACGAGTTAATATTCAATTTGGTCTCTGAATTAATATGCGAGTTTTAATTTAGTCTTTAAAATTTTAATTACCTCTATTTAATCCCTGAATTTTATAAATGTGTCTCACATTAGTTCCTAAAATTATTTTTAGTTCAAAAACATTAATAGAGCATTAAAATGGACAATCAAATATCACACTGAAATTTGTAAAATGATATAGTTTTGATTTTGACATTCAAATAACTAAAAAATGATGTTGCATCACTTATTTTGTTAGGTAAAGTTTCAATAAAAACCATTTATGATGTTGTTTTTGGATTATTTGAGTGTCAAAACCAAAACGACATCATTTTACAGAGTCTAGCGTAGCGTCCGTCTATCCATGACAGCATTTTATTAAAGTCTATACATTAAAAATTATTTCAAGGACTAACATGAGTCATATTTACAAAGTTTGAGAATTAAATAAAGATAATTGAAACTTTAAAGACTAAATTAAAACTCGTATACAAATTCAAGGACTAAATTAAATATTATCCCAACGTATAACTCACATGTTACATTGCATTATCTATCACTGCTTTTCTATACCATTGCCACTTCTAGACTAAATAAAACATTAGACATGTTGACATAACAAAGATGTGATTCAATCAATTTAGTCATTCATTTAAAGATCAATTTGATCAAATCCAAAAAACATATAATTACATTATCATCTTGTTCTCTCCATAATCAATTTCTTGCTTCTTCCTCCACGATTTGAAATCTTTGAAGGTGTTAACTATATTATACAACCAAAAATGATAATATTAACATAGTAAAGAGACTGAAATTAAATTATAAAAAATAAAAAACACAATTAATTATGTCAATCAAATATGTAAAAATCTTGTTGTGAACTATAACTTCCAACTCTTGTCACGATCTATTAAATTAGTCCACTGTAAAGGCCTACAGAAAAAAAGTTATCTATATCTATGAAGGATAAGATTTAGTTTAGTATTCTTTCTAATTCTGTAATTAACTACCTTTACGCTTTGGGATAAAAAAAAATCTCATCAATACTTTAAATCAGAATATCTTCAACGAATTCTCATATTCACTACAAATAGAAAAAGGACAAATCAATCATAACTTTTTGGTTCGTAGATATTTAAATCTTTAAAAATTTAAAAATACATTTAAGTTTTTGATCTTTTTAAAATATGGATATATTAATTCTTGAGTTTAATTTGTCTAATTTTAAAAATTATCTCATGTGTAAAAAATAGAATAAAAATGGATAAAAAATTTAAGATGTGGGATAAAAAGTGGAAGATTATCTCTCGTTTCTATTATCCATTATTATTGTCTTTAGACATGACAGAAATATTAGATATATTGATCTAAGGTAAAAGTGATTCAATTAGTCTAGTCATTTATTTAAGGACTAAATTAATTAAACACAACAAACATATAACTCACACATTACATTGCATTATCTATCACCCGCTTTTCGATATCATTGCCACTTCTAGACTAAATAAAACATTAGACATGTTGACATAACATAGATGTGATTCAATCAATTTAGTCATTCATTTAAAGACCAATTTGATCAAATCCAAAAAACATATAATTACATTATCATCTTGTTCTCTCCATAATCAATTTCTTGCTTCTTCCTCCACGATTTGAAATCTTAGAAGGTGTTAACTATATTATACAACCAAAAATGATAATATTAACATAGTAAAGAGACTGAAATAAAATTATAAAAAATAAAAAACAAAATTAATTATGTCAATCAAATATGTAAAATCTTGTTGTGAACTACAACTCTCAACTCTTGTCACGACCTATTAAATTAGTCCACTGTAAAGGCTTGCAGAAAAAGGTCATCTGTATCTAAGAAGGATAAGATTTAGTTTAGTATTCTTTCTAATTTTATAATTAACCACCTTTGCGCTTTGGGATAAAGAAAATCTCATCAATCCTTTGAATCGGAAGATCTTTAAGGAATTCTCATATTCACTACAAATAAAAAAAAGGACAAATCGATCCTGATTTTTCAGTTTGTGGATATTTAAGTTTCTGAAGATTTAAAAATACATTTAAGTTCTTGATCTCTTCAAAATTTAGATATAATGATTTCTGAGTCTAATTTATTCAAGTTTAAAAATTTTTTCATGTGTATATCCGTATCAACTAGGTCAATACAAGAAATCATGTTTGATTTTTCCGTTGAATCTAACAGAATCAAGTGAATATGAGGGATCAATTTATCTAAATTTTAAAAAGGTCAGAGACTTAAATATATTTTTAAATTTTCAAAAATTTAAATGTCTACAAATCAAAAAGTCAAAAGATGTATTTATCTTTTTTTCCAAACCAAAAAAAAGTACAAAAGGAAATTATTAAGATGTAAATT
>NC_029789.2:1645692-1649289 GCF_000816755.2 Arachis ipaensis | reverse complement strand
ATAAAATATGTATTTTTTAAATTTTATCACTCGAAAAAAAAAATGTTTTTACACGCACACACGTTTCACGCTTGTGTTATCCGTGTTCCTCTCCTTCATTCGACAGTGCCCTGTTCTTCATCATCTTCTCGGAGCAAGCACGGCACCACAGAGTTTAAGCTTCGAATACCGTCTTTCCCGGATTAGCAAGCCACGAATTTTGGAGCACCCAAACTTTTACCCTTTTGAAGAGTAAAAGAAAAAAGGTAACAGCTTGTTCAACACTAAGTCTCAAAAGCTGATTTGGTTCTTTCCTTCTAATACTTCTCAAATTCTTGCTTTTTGTGTTCTTGTTTCAGTTGCTAGCATCGGCAACAAGCCAACAACTACCCCTTCGGATTGGATAGTGAACTGGGTTGGTAACGATTTTTAGAAGCAGCTAGAAAGGTGAGGCCTTTTTTGCATGGTTTCTTAACACCCTTCATTGCTTCCTTTGTATTTTACTTTTTCTTCGTTTATTTCTTGCTTTTCTTATTGGGTTTAGTTCTCTCGCTGTTATGTTGAGAGTTTTGGGACTTAGTTGAATATTTTAGTTACCCACATCTATTTTTGGGGTTCGTGGGGAAGAAGATGTATGCAGTATTGTATTGTGCTTATTGTATGCTTGAAGTGGTTATTGAATGCAAAAATATTGCGCCAAAAACATTGAACGGCATGCTTTCATTTTATTTTAGTTTAATTTTTCTGGTGGAGAATTATTGTAAGCTTATATTGGCTTTTGTTTCTCTCTTTCTTCTGCTGGATTTTATGCTTAAAATCTGCAACAGTTTTGGAGTTGGATATAATGTGTTTTCATTGAGGTAGATGTATGCCAGACCCAGTATTATATTGAGGTATATACTATATAGTCCAACTCCAAGAACCTACTTTAAAGTTATCACGACTTTCTTTATCTGCTTTATTGGGTAGAGATAGTTTTGTTTCTAGTGAATATATGCTTGTGTAGTTTTTTTTTATGAAAATTAGTCATGAGCAAACTATTTGAACAACCTTTCCTCACCCTTTTCGGCCTTTGCTTCTTGTCCAATGTAGCCATAATCGTCGGAGTGCGAAAGTCACGATCTTGGTAATGCAAATCTCAGGTGCTATCAGTGATGTATTGGTGGTACTTCCACCTTCTGCATCTCTTAGGCTGCCAGAATTCCGCCACTTGAACACTTGTGCTGTTTCTGATGCCAAGAACTTTATTTCAAGTGGATTTCTTAAAGTAAGCTTTCCAGGATATCATCTTCACTTTTTTTCTGCTTTTTTTTCTAGAATAATCTTATTCTCCTGATATTGGAAAATGTTTTGAATTTAGCTTGAAAGCGAGATATGTGCTATCTGAAACAAAATTGATTTACTATGACTGAAGATTGAGACTTTGAGGTTAAAGAATTTATCTTCTTCCCATGAAAGCTGAAAAAAAGCATAAAATATAGTGAGCATACAGAGTTTAGGATTGAAGAAGCTTGTAGCAAATGTTGTTGTTGTAATGTTGTTTAAATAACAATAGTTACAAATAACTTATAATTATTAACCAATGTGTATAGAGTAACAAATATGATTGGTTCTCCTTGTATGATTGTTGTGAAAACTCTTGTTGACTATTAATTGGTATTCCTTTTTATCCCCCAATCAACTCGTGCTCGCTATACTGCTCCTTGTAGTTCATGCATTTGTTGACAAAACATTTGTGCTAGCTTCATCTTGTTCATATTGACAGAGCTAGTTCTTTTTTCCTTCTGGCTTTGAGCTTACATCAATCTATTAGCTTAAGTTGAGAAAATTTGGTTTTGATGTGCTTTTTTAATCCTTATTTTTTTTTTCTCCATATATAACTTAGTTATGCCTGTATGATTTTCTCTAATACATTGTTCATCTTGATTTCCACTTACATTATTCTGTCTTATTTTTTGGGGGTAGAGCTTTCCTCGTTCTTGTAATGCCAGCTTGTTTAAAGTATTCCTTTATTTGTAGAGCTTTCCTTCTTGTTGCAACGCCAAGCACTATAATGAGCTTTACAGTTTCCGAAGTAGAGGCTTAGTTGCAAGAGCATCTGCAGGTTCAAGTGATAATTTAGCACATTTCGCTCCCCTCCAACTCGAAACACCCGTAGGTCAGCTTCTGGAACAAATTTCGCAAACCCATCCTCATCTACTGCTAGCAACCATTGATCAGCAGCTAGAGAATCTTCAAACCGCAAGAGATGAGCAGAAGGAAGAATCTTCTACTTCATCTCAGGATCCCCTTTACAAGTAAGAGAATGATACCTTGATTCCATGAATATGCTATTGTAAAAGCTCTGGAAGATTATCACAAACCAAAAGTGGGATTATAGTTCATTTGGTTGTATATTGATTTAGCTATTTGTAGTGCAAAAGTGACCAATTCTGTCTGATCTGAATTTCAGGAGGATTGCTGAAGTTAAAGAGAAAGAAAAGCGTACAACTTTGGAAGAGATCATGTACTGCTTGGTTGTAAATAAGTTTTTGGAAAACAACATTTCAATGATTCCAAAGATCTCAGCGACATCAGATCCTACCGGCCGAGTGGATTTCTGGCCAAACCAAGAGCTGAAGCTAGAAGCTGTTCATTCTACGGAGGCATTCGAGATGATCCAGAGTCACTTGTCTTTAGTACTAGGCGAAAGGCTCGTTGGACCTCTTCAGACAATTGTTCAGATTAGTAAAATTAAGCTCGGAAAGCTCTATGCCGCTTCGATAATGTATGGATACTTTCTCAAGCGAGTTGATGAGAGGTATCAGCTTGAAAGGACAATGGGAACCCTCCCAAAGGACTTTGGTAAAGCCAATGTAAGTTTCGACGAACCGGCGCCGCCTTCAAACCAGCTCTGGGACCCTGATTCCTTGATCACAATTCGTGCTTTTGATGATGTTTATAGTGATGGGGACTACATGGAAAATGAAGAAGGCAAATCATACCGGTTGAGATCTTATGTGATGCAGTTGGACAGTGAGACACTTCAGAGACTTGCCACTATCCGGTCGAAGGAAGCTATGTCGTTGATCGAAAAGCAAACTCAGGCCTTGTTTGGAAGGCCTGACATCAGAGTTTCTGAGGATGGTTCAATTGAAACTCCCAATGATGAAGTGCTTTCAATTGCATTCTCAGGGTTGACCATGTTAGTTTTGGAAGCTGTTGCATTTGGATCATTCCTATGGGATGCAGAAAACTATGTTGAATTGAAATACCCTTTTCTCAATAACTAGAAAGATTGTTTGTATAAGAGTATAAATTCTTTTTGCTGCACAGTTTAGACAGTAAGGAATGTAAATGTGTTGATGCATGGAGCTTTTTATAACATAAATATATTTTACTTGATGTTCTGGTCACCAAATCTTTGTTAAAAACGGTTTCAAAATAGGATGGAACTTTAGTCTTTAAGGCCTTGAGAGTAAGTGAATGAAAGGAATTGAAGGAAAACTGTTAAAAGGGAGTTCTACGTTTTACCATGTTTGATTGGAGTGAAGATTGATGTGTATGTTTTTGTACATGCAGTAACGGACACAGAAAATTTATGTTAAGGGGGAAAAAATAATATATATTATAATTAGA
>NC_029789.2:1633579-1645672 GCF_000816755.2 Arachis ipaensis | reverse complement strand
TTACTATTTTTTAAAAAAAAAATATATATTATAAATTAATAAATTGATCAATTGACTTTAGAAATTTATATGCAACATAATTACATATAATAAAATAGAATGAAAGATAAACAAATAAATAATAAGGATCATTAAATTGAGAATAAAATAAAATATATAAATTTATGAAGAGAATAAAAAATTAGATTAATACCTAAACTATAATTATTTGAATTTAAATTTACAATTAAAAATATCAAAAAGAGAAACAATAAAATTAAAAGATATATAGAGTCATAGAGAGTTATATAAAAAAATATTAAAAATTTATCTTTTGATGAAGAGAAGATAACTACTAAAAAAGGAATAGAAAAAAAGGTTAAAAATATGAAATTAAAAAGACGATTTAAGAGAATAAAAGAGTGGTGACGACTGAAATTTAAAAGTGAAAAAATACTAAATTTGATTAGGTTAACTAATAGTCAAAATAATAGAAAGATAAAATAAATTTAAACTTTAAATAATTAGACTTAATTTATTTGTAATGGAATCATTTAAAATTTAAAATAAAAATATATTATATATATTTAAAAAAAATTGAAATGGGAGTGGGGGCAAGTGCCTCCCTACTCTAAAACTTAGGTACTTGCCTGTGTACATGCTATTTTTTTTTGTTTGGTGACGATTTTTTTGTACATACTATTGAAACAAGTGAATTGATTTTTCAATTTTCTTTACTGTTTTATGGATTTTTTTGGACCAAATGATGCACTGTGGTACATACAAAATTTGGAAAAAGATGAAGGTTATAATTTGGTATCAATGTTCTATTAGCATTGTTGAACGATGAATAGATGAAACGAGTAACTTGGGCTGCATTTGTTTATAGGAACAGAAATATAAAGATATAAAATCATATTTGATAGAGAAAATATAAATAAAAATAATATGTCTAAAAATATTAAATTAGTATATTTTGTGTCTATTTTAATAGAAAGGACAGAGAGATACTAACAAAAAACATAATTTATTTTTTATTTCTTTTATTATTTTTATTAATTTTTTATAATTATATTTTTTATTATTATATTTTTTGAATAAAAAAAATTAAATTTTTATAATTTATTATAATTTATCATTAAACAAATTATAAAAACACAAAATTTTATATCTTTATACTTTGTATCTTATCTTGTTTTCATAAATAATCCGTGCCCAAATGAGGAATGATTAGCGTGTCCAATTTTTAACAAAAAAAACTTATAAATTAAAAGAATAAATAACCATTTGTACCCATAAAAGATGAAAACGCTGACATATGTACTCACACTAAATCGAAACTAAATTTGTACCCACGTAAGATGCCTTCCGTGTGACAAAAGTACCCTACGTGGCACTCCAACTCTCTAAAGACAGGGTACTTTTGTCACACATAAGGCATCTTGCGTGGTTACAAGTTTAGTTTCGATTTAATGTGAGTATATATGTCAGCGTTTTCATCTTTTATGGGTACAAATGGTCATTTATTCTAAATTAAAAAGATACAGGCATAGAGAGTATGGTGGAACATAGAGCAGCCTAGAGTACCCCCAACGCATCTGCATTCTGCTCCAGTGCTCCCACAGGCCACAACCTGACCTCACCGACCTCGAACCCGAACCCTCTCTTCGTCTCACCGCCCCAAACAAAACCCAACCCATTCGATTCATTCTTGCCTATCGCACCCTTCTCTATTCTCTTCTTATTCTGTTATTCATCAACTCAACACCAACACCAACACCACACAAATCTCTCATTTCTCAGCTATTTTTCACTGCACAATCACCACAACAACATCAATATGGGTTACGAAGACGATCCGTGAGTTCCTCTTCTCTTTTTTCCAAAGCCAATTTCACCTTTTATCAGGGTTAGGGTTTTCGTTTTCTCCTAATTTCAATTTTTTGTTTTCTGCTTGTTCAGGTATCGCGATGAGGACGGAGAACCCTTGATGGATTATGACGACATGCAATCCGATCCCGAGCCGGAGCCCCACCACGACGATGCGCTCCTCGATGATTACGAGGACGAAGGGGACGGTGGCGATTGGCGACGCCGCGAGCGCTCGCAGACTCCGGTCTACGATCACGATTCGTCCAAGTCGAAGCCTAGGAAGAGGCTCGTTAAGAAGGGCGACACCGGGAGGCAGTCGGTGGCGCCGGAGCTCGAAGACGAGGTGGCGGAGGAATCATGACGGTGAAATGTGGGATACCATTGCTGGCGGTGATTCTGAGGTGTTATTATGGTGCCTTTGTGATTTTTACACGATTTGTTGAATTTGTTGAATTTGGTGTTTGTTGTTCGTCTGATAATTGGATTTCAGTTTTAGATTTTTATTTTATTTGGTAGCTTCAAGCTGGATACTTTGATACATTATGTAGTGGTTATGCCTCTAATTTGTCATGCTTGTAGCTTGTGCTTTTGCCCTTGTTGATCAGGCCTAGTTGAGGCTCAAAAAGTTGTTGCTGATTTGATAATGGTTTCCATGCCTCTTTTTTTAACCCGGTTTCCATTATATAGGATGATCATGATGGTGTTAGGAACGTGGATGATGACAACTTTATAGATGACACTGGGGTGGAAGCTGGTGGTTACTATGGCAGTGATGAACCTCGTTCTCCTGGTGATGCTCCCCAGGTTGGTGAATTAATTCTCCCGAATTTTTTCTTTTTACTGCTAGATTCTCCTGTAAGCAGAATAGCAGATCCACTGTGTTTGATATCCTTCTGATTAGGATAATGTTTTGGTACCAGTAGCATGTCGTAAACCAAATATGTGATGGATGTAACTTGAGCTTTCTTTTCATTTCAAGCTATTCGGTCTCTGTTTTTGATCTAGTTAGAGGCGATTTCTTCAAGAAATCAATTATGGGATTTGTTGCATTGTTTTACTATAAAGCTTTTGACACCTGACATATGTTGATATTCTAGGCAGAGGAAGGTGAAGAGGATGATGAAATTAAGGATCTTTTCAAGGTAGGTAAGAAAAAGAAGAAGAATGAGAGAAGTCCTGCAGAAATAGCTTTATTAGTTGAGAACGTCATGGCTGAGCTTGAAGTCACAGCTGAAGAGGATGCTGAACTTAATAGACAGGGGAAGCCTGCCATTAATAAACTAAAGAAGTTGGATCTTCTAACAGAAGTCCTCTCGAAGTAAGCTGTTGATTTTCTGTCATATTAAGTATGCTCTGGTGTTTCCTTAATATTCTATTTTACTTATGCATATTTTCTTTGGTAACTTTCCACCAACTATTTGTCTATTTTGCAGGAAACAGCTCCAATTAGAGTTTTTGGACCATGGAGTACTAACTTTGTTGAAGAATTGGCTTGAGCCACTTCCTGATGGAAGCTTGCCAAATATCAACATACGCACAGCAATTTTGAATATTTTAAATGATGTACTGAGTTTTCACCATGATAAATATTTTTTTATTCAATTGCTCTTTCCCAGCATTATTTAGCTCCTTATTAATTGGACATGCTTTGCAGTTTCCTATTGACCTAGAGCAGTATGATAGAAGAGAACAGCTGAAGAAGAGTGGTCTTGGGAAGGTTGTGCTTCAGTTCATCCTGTGGCTAGATGCTCTATTTTTTAGCATTTAAAATAACAGCCTTCTTTTCCCTCATTTCCCTCCCCCTTTCCTTCTCTTCCCTGGGGCAAAAGAAAAAAAAAAGAAAAGAGAGCATCAATATGTAGCTTGTTATTCGGAGTCATAACATAAGTGTGATCTATATTGTCTTGACAGGTGATCATGTTCCTATCGAAGTCCGACGAAGAAATCAATGTAAATAGAAAACTAGCTAAGGAACTGGTTGACAAATGGGGAAAGCGTTTGGTGGAAAAGGAGGCAAAGATCATGACGGTGAAGTTAAGGAGATGTGGGATACCATTGCTGGCGGTGATTCTGAGGTGTTATTATGGTGCCTTTGTGATTTTTACACGATTTGTTGAATTTGATTGACTCTGTGTTTGTTGTTCGTCTGATAATTGGATTTCAGTTTTAGATTTTTATTTTATTTGGTAGCTTCAAGCTGGATACTTTGATACATTATGTAGTGGTTATGCCTCTAATTTGTCATGCTTGTAGCTTGTGCTTTTGCCCTTGTTGATCAGGCCTAGTTGAGGCTCAAAAAGTTGTTGCTGATTTGATAATGGTTTCCATGCCTCTTTTTTTAACCCGGTTTCCATTATATAGGATGATCATGATGGTGTTAGGAACGTGGATGATGACAACTTTATAGATGACACTGGGGTGGAAGCTGGTGGTTACTATGGCAGTGATGAACCTCGTTCTCCTGGTGATGCTCCCCAGGTTGGTGAATTAATTCTCCCGAATTTTTTCTTTTTACTGCTAGATTCTCCTGTAAGCAGAATAGCAGATCCACTGTGTTTGATATCCTTCTGATTAGGATAATGTTTTGGTACCAGTAGCATGTCGTAAACCAAATATGTGATGGATGTAACTTGAGCTTTCTTTTCATTTCAAGCTATTCGGTCTCTGTTTTTGATCTAGTTAGAGGCGATTTCTTCAAGAAATCAATTATGGGATTTGTTGCATTGTTTTACTATAAAGCTTTTGACACCTGACATATGTTGATATTCTAGGCAGAGGAAGGTGAAGAGGATGATGAAATTAAGGATCTTTTCAAGGTAGGTAAGAAAAAGAAGAAGAATGAGAGAAGTCCTGCAGAAATAGCTTTATTAGTTGAGAACGTCATGGCTGAGCTTGAGGTCACAGCTGAAGAGGATGCTGAACTTAATAGACAGGGGAAGCCTGCCATTAATAAACTAAAGAAGTTGGATCTTCTAACAGAAGTCCTCTCGAAGTAAGCTGTTGATTTTCTGTCATATTAAGTATGCTCTGGTGTTTCCTTAATATTCTATTTTACTTATGCATATTTTCTTTGGTAACTTTCCACCAACTATTTGTCTATTTTGCAGGAAACAGCTCCAATTAGAGTTTTTGGACCATGGAGTACTAACTTTGTTGAAGAATTGGCTTGAGCCACTTCCTGATGGAAGCTTGCCAAATATTAACATACGCACAGCAATTTTGACTATTTTAAATGATGTACTGAGTTTTCACCATTATAAATATTTTTTTTATTCAATTAGCCCTTCTCCAGCATTATTTAGCTCCTGATTAATTGGACATGCTTTGCAGTTTCCTATTGACCTAGAGCAGTATGATAGAAGAGAACAGCTGAAGAAGAGTGGTCTTGGGAAGGTTGTGCTTCAGTTCATCCTGTGGCTAGATGCTCTATTTTTTAGCATTTAAAATAACAGTCTTCTCTCCCCTCATTCCCCTCCCCCTTTCCTTCTCTTCCCTGGGGCAAAAGAAAAAAAAAAGAAAAGAGAGCATCAATATGTAGCTTGTTATTCGGAGTCATAACATAAGTGTGATCTATATTGTCTTGACAGGTGATCATGTTCTTATCGAAGTCCGACGAAGAAATCAATGTAAATAGAAAACTAGCTAAGGAACTGGTTGACAAATGGGTAAGTAATCTGTGAAACTCTTGCTTCAGCATGTATCATTTATCTTTCCTTAAAAGTTGTACTGATTCTTGAAGACATTATAATGGCATGCATTTTCTTTTTTTTTTTTTACAAGCTATCCATTTTCATCCAGGAGTAGTTTTCTTTTTTGGGGATAGATACTTAAAAAAGCACATCATTTTTGCTTTGTAATTGCAGAGCCGACCCATATTTAATAAGAGTACACGGTTTGAGGACATGAGAAATGCTGAGGACGACAGGATTCCTTTCAGGAGGCCAACTGTTAAAAAGTGCTCAACCATTCTGATTTAAATTGCTTGTCTTAAGCAATATTTGTCTTATGTATTGCAATATGCTGAATTTCTATAATGCTGAATTTCTACAGGCCGGCAAATAAAGCAGCAGGGATGGAATCTAGAGATGGTGATCTTGATTTAGAATTTTCACAGTAAGTCTTGGGCATTAAGATATTACTGGTGGAGCAGTGTGAACTAAGTTGTCACTGATTTGTGTTATAGATGCTAATTGTTCTGAATGTATAATGCAGGCCTAGGTCTGGACAGTCTTCTTCAAGGCAACATGCATCAAGGCCAGAAGCAACACCTTTGGATTTTGTGATCCGTCCCCAGTCTAAAATTGATCCAGAAGAAGTTAGAGCGCGAGCAAAAGCTGCCGCACAAGATCAGCAGAGAATGAAGGTTTGTGCTTTACCTCGGGGTGGGAGTATTGTTTTTTTTAAAGCTTTTTATGATTCCCTGCAATTCTTTAAGTTTTCAAGTGTTTGGAGTATCTTACAAATGTAGAATACTGAGGAAGTGAATATGTAAAAATAAAAATTGGAAGTAGAGAGATTAACTGAAGATGCGGATGTATATTCTAAAATTTGTATTTCACCACAGATGAATAAGAAGTTGCAGCAGTTGAGGGCACCAAAGAAGAAGCAGCTTCAAGCTACAAAACTAAGTGTGGAGGGTCGTGGCATGATCAAATATTTGTAGATCTGTTGACTGGTTGAGTTGTTCGCCCCACAAGCTGGATATAATTGCCGTCGTTAAGTGGATGGATTATTATAAAGGAGCAACCAGTGACTGCTTCCTTTGCAGACCTGTGTTCTGTGGTCTGAATTTCAAGTTTGGCGGGTTGCTGTGAAAATGCTCTCCGTTTACCCCTGCGCGGTTGTTGTGTATTCATCAATTGCATAAATGATTCCCGCAAGTATGGGATTGTGGTGCACATGCTGTTAATTGTTGTTTAATAATCAACCCTCGGTTTGTCATCTCAATTCCAAAGAGACTCTGGACTTTGTTCTGCATCCTAGTTAGTTAGGATGTGTTTGGACTTTGGATAGGCTTTTTAAACAAATATTTATTTTATTTTATGGGGAGATATTTTTTATTAGAAAAAAATAATTTTACATTCAGACAGAAAGTATAAAAAGTATTTTTTTCAGCGAGTTATTAAAATTTTTTTAAAAAGTGATCGATTAAAATAGTAGTTTTTGCTCTTTTTAATAAAAAATTTTTAAATTGTATTCAACATACAGTTCTTTATAGATAAAAGAGTAAATAGATAAAAATATACATGAAAGAATTTGGAGTGCATAAAAATACACATGAAAAGTTATCAAGTTATAAAGTTGTGAATTAGGTGCTTAATGCTTAGCGTTTCCTTTCTTAATTGGATTGCACACATTAGAGATTAGACCTGGTGGTAGAATAGAAAATCTCACGGAAGAGGCGTAGCTGCGATGGGATAAATGCAATAATAGGGATACTTGCAAGTACCATGGCAACTATCAGCAGCGGCTGATACGCTTTTCCTTTGAACATGGCAAGAAGTGCTGCACAAAACGTAACCATCATGCAGACCACTGATAAAAACAGAGTCACCAGGGCAACTAGCAGTTTATATGGCAACTTTTTCAGGAAATCTGTTTCCGCATAACGCGACGTGAGGATCCCAATGAAGATCAAGACTGAAGTCGAAGAAGCAAAGATTGATATTGCATCTGCTATAATGAAGACGGTAAATGCCCTGTCATGCAGGAACATGGGTTCCCCGTTGCTCTGGTTGTTTCCACCAGGGAGAGTGAAGGCCGCGGCAAAGAGGATTGTAGTGATAAGAGTACCAACAACGGAGAAAGCACTAGCTGTGTCTTTCGCCCACTTCTCCCCTTCTTTCGCCAGCTGCTTGTGTTGTTCCGTAAATATTTCATGAGGGTTTTTCCCATCTTCGTTCTTCGCCTCTTTACACTTGGGATGCACAATTTTCTCCACAGTCTGCATTTGCAATAATAGGTGCTTAAGAATCCAAAATAGATATATATCTTGCTAGTTTGAATTGTTTTTTTTTAAATATTTTTTTAAAAAAATAAAGTATTTTTATTTAATTTAAAATTTTTTAACAGTTTTCAAGTGCTATTTTCGTGAAACTCTAAGTGATTAGTCACCTAACAAATTTCAAGTGAGAGTCACCAAAAAAAAATTTTCAAGTGAGAGTAATTAAAGACCTTAAACCATTGAATTTCGCTTTGCATTTGGAGAGCTGCACCAGATCTATCAGCAAGAGCAGAGGAAGGCCCTAACTGTGCTGCTAGATGTAGAAGGTTATTGCCAAACACGTCGGTGCGAGAAAGAACTATCTCCTTGCGTCCGTGAACATCGTGTATGAGGTCAAACACGTTTTTTTTGCGATTCAAAATCGCATGCGAGAATATGCCTCTCTTGTTTCTATCAATGACCCATAAGAGGTCTGGATTTGCTTTTTTCATCAACTCTATGAACTCAATGGTTCCATACTTGGCTGCCTGCAACATTGCATCATATGCAGAAGCATTTCGAAGCTGCGATCCATCAAGGCGAGTAACTTTTTCCCCCAAGCAACTCAGAATTTGATCAACCCTAAGGTGGGTCTTTTTCATTTTGTATATTTTTTTTATTCCTATGAGATATTCAATGAAATCAGTTACTTTAGAGACTTAAGTTGTTTCACAACAAAAACTAAAAATGAAAATTTGAAGGGGAAAAAAACATACCTGGGAATATTAGTAGAAAATTTTGAATGAATAAGTGAATGGGTGCAAGCAGTCGATCTGAGGGGAAAAAGAAAAGAGAAAAAAATTTCAACACTTTACATGCCTTTTGTTCATTAATGCACATCGAGGGATATTATGCTGATAAAATACATCAAATAAATGAATGCTAAATAAGATAAGTTCTGACTGTATTTTGCTGATTTTCTTTGGTTACCGAACATTTTTAAATATTTATTATGAAAACTATGTTAGTTAACATGCATGCATATACACACACGTTAACACGTGTATATATATATATGGTGTAGAATGTTAATTGATAAAATTAAGAGAAAATTTTTTTTGATATAATTTCAGTTCAACTAGATATTCTTTAAAAGTTGTACAATATTCAGTCTTTTATTACAATAATTTAAAAAAAATAAAACAAACACATCTAAAAATTTTAAATAAATTTAGTGTCTTTTTAAAATTAAATACACATTCAAAATACAAACTAAATAAAACTGAAATTTAAAATTTAAATTTAAATTTTAAAATTTTGTTTCAAATTTAATATATTTAATTATTAATATATTATAATTGAAATACACAACCAAAAATCAAATTAGTTAGAATTTAAAATTTGGTAATTCTGCTTGCAAAATTTTAAAAAAATTTGGTTGAGTTCATTCGTGAAGATATGTTATCTTTCTTTTTCACTTAATAAAAAGTTCTATTTTTTTTAAAATTTATGTATAATATTGGAAGTGTTTGTGTTTTTTGAGAGTTGTAATGTTAATCTAATTTGGATGTGTCAATACTTAATTTTGGATGTATTTATGTTGTTCATTATGTTCTTATGTACATATATAAGTTTTTTTACATGAGTTTTGGATGTGTTGATAAAATATTTAGAGTGCATTCTTATAATTTTGGATGTGTATTTAAATTTAATTTTGGACGTGTTCTAAAAATATTTTGAATAAAATATCAACTATCAGATGTGTTATAATTGAAAAATAACAACAGAATACCATCTACATCTTCCCTCTTAAACTCCAGATTTTTTTTTGCTTCTTTGCTCAAACTACTTACATACAAAGTACTTTATTTGTAACAACTCTATTAATAAAATTAAATAAGATCAATCTTATTCCAATTAAATAAGAATAGAGTTTTTATGTTTATTTTTAAATATAATTAAAAATATTGAACATGATATTTCTTAACAAATTATATAAACACATGTATGAAAAATAGTGATACCTTTCACCAATGCAAAAGGAGAGAGTGTTTCAACTGAAAGGTGATGATAAGTCTTCACCAATGAAGACGAGAGGGAGAATTCAGGAAGGTACCATCTTGGTTTTGGATTCACTAATGTAGTGTGAATGTCCCGTAAAATAAAGAATAAAAAACTTTATTTGTTACGTGAAGTTACGTAAAAAAAAGCAAAATCACAGTAACTAACTATGATATGAAGTGGGTGAGTTTTAAAATTTAAATTAAATTTATTTATAGATATGTATCTACAAAATAAGAACATATTTCAATAAAAAATAATTAAATATTATTTAAATCTGATTAAAAGGTGATTAATGTTGTACAACTAGCATTTTTCTTATAATTTTAGGCAATTCAATTCGATATGCATTGTATGCGTTCTTTTGTTTATTTCTTGCTGTCTGTAATGTAGTTTTGACCAGGCATGATTCAACTCATTTGATGAGAAAAAAATACCTTCCATTCCATGAATACATACCTGCTAAAGTTCTCATAGATGGTCCTTTATCCCGGGGAACACTTGATACCATCTCGTCGTGTACTTCTAAATCTGGGAATGAAAAAGCGCTTGCTTTGCTTTGTGAAACTTTTTGTTTTTTAAAGTTTGTTTATATTAAAAGTAATTTATAAAAATTAATTTTTAAAAGTTAATTTTTTAAAAATTGTAATATTTGTATTTGATAAATTAAATTAAAAATAATTTTTAAAAAATATAAATAATAATAAATATATTTGATAAAATAATTTTTAAAATTTAAAAATATTATAATAAATATTAATGTAAGAATTAAATTTAAATATTAGTTAATGTACAAAATTATATTAGATTTTTTAATTTTGATAAACATAAATTAACTTTAAAAAAATTTCTTTTAAGTGCTTTTAAAGGATGTAAACACAAGTTACAAGTACATGAATTTTTGATTTACCAAACACAAAATAAAATAAACACAAATATTTTTTTAAAAAATTTTACCAAACCAAATCTATATATATAGTTAGGTGAAGAATATTTATATTCTTAAAGAAGAGTAACTTTTTCACGTGCATTTTTCTTTATCAAATTATATTTGATCCTATTACTACTTTAATATTTGGTAGGTCCTAACATAATAACGATGCTTGGATTCAAAATTGAGTTAAGAAATTATTACTACTACTGTTATATTAAATGAAAAAATATTTTTATGTAAAAATAATAATCAAGATGATAATACTATTATTTTGAAAAATTTAGTTAAACATATTCAACCATCTAATTCTTAACTATAATCTCATAAGAATATTTTAATGTATATAGTCATATATAACAAGACAAAACTCACAATCGTAGATCCAATGTAGAATCCCAAATCTAGTGCCACTGGGGAATGCAGAAGGCTTGTGAACCAATGCCTTTAAGGGTCGGAGACACTCTGATTCATGAGTAAGGGGTAGCGCACCCGGATGTTGTAGTAGTAATTGCAAAGCAACATCTACCATATCAATCCAACAATAAATTAAAAGAGCTCATTTTAAAGTGTACTGTAAATTAAATATTAATCCGAAACACAGCTAATAAATTACCAAATATTTCAGCGCTGATACATCGTGAAAGGAGCAAAACTGCATTGTCGGCATTGTCGGCATTGTCGAACATATCCCTGGGTGTTTTAGAATAGAGGTATGAAGTCATTTTCTTGTGACCCATAGCGGCAGCAAGAAGAACAGGTATCTCACCGTCTCTGGTCTCCATCTCAAGCAGCACCTGTGCCCAACCACCAACACTACTTTCTTCTACCAAGCACTTTGCTATGCTTTTGTTGCCGGTAAGATCAGCAACAAGGGCGAGAGCCGTGTAACCGCGGTTGTCTTGCATTGTAAGTAATATTTCTCCGCCTTCGGCTACCAATTGCTTTACCATGTCCTGGTGCCCCAAGATTGCCGCCGTGTGGAGCACTGTCCTACCAGATCGGGAAGTAGAATATATAGCCATGTCGTTCTTGTTCAGGATTGACTTTACTGCACTCCAATTATTCTCTTCCACACTCATGAACAACTCGCGATATTCAGGATCATCCATTACACCACCTGCAATTTTCATAATTCAAATTAAACATACATGAACTACGCACCCAACGCAATAACTAGTTGAACAATGAGAGATGCCAACAACTCGAATAATGGACAGACTCACTCACAAAGGTTATATCTAACTAATTTAAAATTTAATTTTTAAAATTAAAATTAACTTTTTTTTAAATTTATTATTTATATTGTTCAAAAAATTATTGTTTA
>NC_029789.2:1607346-1633501 GCF_000816755.2 Arachis ipaensis | reverse complement strand
TACAAAATTAATAGTAAATTAGTGATTAATTCCTCGTCTTCAATTTTATTATTTTATCAATTTTTTTACTTTTAGAAGAAAAATTAATTGTAATTAATAAGACAGGCCTCGCATCCTTCATATCCAGGCGAGTGGCGTTCATACCTTGTTCAATATCTATGTCGGCTTGTGAGTTGGACCCAAAAGACGCACTCAAGTGGTTCCAGGCTTCTTTGGCGGTTTCAAAGCGTCTAATCTGAGCAAAGGTATCTGAAGTACATGAGAGTTGAATGATGTGCAACGCATTTGCATTTTTTTTCTTCCATATTCTTGGTCTGCCTTCCACTGGCGGAGGTTCACTTTCCACAACGTCCCATAGACCTGTTCCCATGAGATAGTTCCTCATCAGAACACTCCAGTTTTCGTAGTTATCTTGTGTGAGTGCTTCACCAACTATTCGGTGGGATCCAGCTGCCGCCATTGCTTCACAATCTGATGAGAACCGGCCTTTAGTTTGAGAGGTGAGGAAGCTAAGGAGAGGAGCTACTTCTACTACTGCTACTCTCTCTCTCTCTCTCTCGTATTATTTGGATGACCAAGCTAAGGAGAAACGTTATTTGGTAAGCTTAGTTAATTATAATGTGAATTCACAATATGAAGAAACCAAGACTGTCCTAGAAAAGGTATTTTTTCAACAAAAATTTAATTGTTGTAAAGTGTTCTTTTATTTTATAATCTCTAACTGGGACGGTTTATGTAGTCCACATCTTTTCAATTTCTATTTGGATTTTTGTGAGAGTTTCAACTATTACAAAATTTAAAAGGAATTAAAAAATATATAAAAATATATTTCTCTAACAAAAAATTTAAAGCCCGATCCAAAACAGATGAAGCCCAAGATTTATACAACCCACACATCTGCCCTCGACTAACAAACTCATACTTGCCAATGAGCTCGTAGCTCATATGGCATGTCTCTTTCTCCCCACCTCAAAGCTTCAAAGGTCTGAATTTGAATTCTCTAAAGTTTGAATTTCACTTAAGAGAGTAAAGTGTAATCTCTCATAATTTATTTCATAGGTAGGACCAAGAATAAATATGAGAGAGAAACTATTCAAGAGTAGAAAATCACACTTTATCCTCTAAAGTACAAATTTAAAATTTAGAAAATCCAAATTCGGTAGGTCTAGAGTTCAAATCCTAGAGAATACAACTGAGAAAAAAATGTGATAAAATGTGTGAGGAGTGTGTGGGTGTGTTGTGTATCTAGGATTTGGAGTTGTCTAATCTATTAGGGTACCTAAGATTGAGGGTTGTCCAATCCACTGACCCAAAAAAAAAAAAAAACTCATACTTTAAATATGAGTTCATAATAACCCAACGACGCCTAAATAAAAGGGAAACAGATAACTACTCGATAAGATAGAAAGGGAAGTTATAAAGGTGCCCCAGGTCACCATTCCAAATGTATAAATACCCCTTCCATCTCAGGTATTTTTCAACTCCAATTTATTAAAAATCTGTCTAAAATTTTTGCTGATTTAAGTATCGGAATCTCTTACAAGTACCACCCTACTTTTATCAAGACGTCGGATGGTGGCACCTTTATACCAGAACGTCGGACTCAACCTTAAAAGGAACTTGGACCTCACGTTGAGACTCAAATAACAGTTTCAGGTAACCTCGAAACATTGGCGCTGTTGTCGAAAACCTGGTAATTGACACCGTATGATGGGAGACAACATCCTAAAAGACGAACACACGACTTCTGATTCAAAGGCCTTTGAAGAAGAGCAACACAACAACGATCACGCAATCGTTATACCTCCCTGACCTGACAAAGGGAAAGGTGTTGCTGGAGATACTCATCCTACAAATCAAAGAGGACAAAGAATAAGCTCAGAAGGCATTATGTGAACTACTGCACGAGATATAAAGGGTTATACCTACAAAAACAACAAAATGAAACTATGTCACTACAAAAATTTGCGAACTACAAGTTGGGTATAATAGCAGAAAATTCAAATAAACAACTCCAAGAAGTCGGATCATTCTCATGAGGTCGAGAATGGATCCAAATCTACCAATCCCTTTCAAAGCAACCATAGGGATAAAAAAATGTAACCTATTCCACTAGAATTCAAAATGACATCATTATCTAGGTGAGAATGGCACCATTTAAGGGCAAACTAAAGCACATTCAAAATCAATAATGAAACTCAGAATTTATAGCAACAACAAAGTCAACAACAAATGTTCATAAATGATAAACAATGAAAACTACTACTACAACAACAATGGCAGCAAGCGTATTTTCCAAAAAGCAAGAAAACCTCTATAAATAGTGACAAGAAGTCATTTTCGAAGAGACTATTTTCCATAAAAGACATCAAGACAATATTATCAAAAACATCACCCAGCAAGAAGCATCATTCAACCATGGTAGTAACAAAACTAAAAAGAAAGAAAAACCAACCTTAATGATGAACATAAGGCAAAGAGAATGTGCGCAACAACAATACAAACGGATGATCCCAAACGTCTCAAGAAACATAAAAGAAGACTCGAAACAGGATTCCAAGATGGAGAAATATCGAAAGAAGACTTGATTAATGAAAATAGAGTCACAATAAAGAAGAAAGAAGTTTCGAGAGAGATGAAGCAAATTCTCAGAAGTTGAAAAAATGAAAAAGAAGAAAGAAAAAGAGGATTGTGTTTATATAGCCACTAGGGGTAAAAAAATAATTTTATCCCTCATTTAATGACATGCACGGTTACTAAGGTAACCAAAAAGATGTATGAATGGTTACGAAAAGATGTAGTTCAGATTTGAATCACCTCAAGTACCTGACTTGTCCATCATGGCAGGACATACAATCCGACTTGTCTGAGTAAAAGCTACAAGAAATCAAGAACGACTTAGAAGTGCTTGAGCCCAACTTGAAGAAGCTCGGCCTCAAGTAGGAGCACTGTTCATACCCTAGCCCAAAACTTAAAGCCAGATCTAAAATAGATGAAGCCTAAGATCTATAAAATCAATATTGTAAACCCCACTAAAATCGGTAAATAATTAGTCAATAAATCGAATTTTAAATAGGAATATTAGAAATGCGAAACTAATATCAAAATAGGATAGATCTCGTCAAAACGAGAATTTTGACACCAATTTCAAAAAATTTGACCCAAAATTGGGTCGAACGGGCTGAACCAGTTGAATGGGACCCGAACCGGGCCCGTGGGCCCAACCAACTCACTATATATAATGAGCTGAAGCTCATTTCATTCCATTCAGCATGCAGAACACGCTGGGCAGCAACCTAAATGGGAAGAACATGTTGAAGATTCCAAAACCCTTGATTTCATTCAAATCCACATAACTTCTCGCTTCGAGTTCCGATCGTCGCATCATTTATGGCTACGCATTTGCGGCGTTGAGCTCTACAAAGCCCAAAACATTGAAAGGTAAGGAAGCCACGTTTTCTTCCTCAATTTTCCTATTTTCATCTCTGAATTTATTGGGCTTTGGTGTTGAGATTTTGTATAATTTGGTGTTTTAGGCTCAAGTTAGCTTCCGGGACTTATGGGCTCAAGCTATTGAGCATATGGGTATGGTAAGGACACCCTAACCCTAGCTCAATCTTGTATTTACTATGGAAAAACTGAAATTGGAACATGTATATGTATTAGGTGTAGATTAAGTGGGTGTATATGCATTGGAATTGAATTGGGAGTATTTGGAAGCTTGTGGGTGATTGGAGCCAAGACTTGGATTGGTTTCTCAAGCTTGTGAGGGGCTGTGTTTGTGACTGTGTGGCTCCCTTGGTCCAAGCGCGGTGATCGGCCAATGTATGGTTTAAATTTTGCACGTTTAATATTTACGGTGTTGTGAAAACTTAGGTTAGATGAACCATAGGATAAGTTGAATTGTTTGTTGTATTTAATGATTAGCCTTGTAATGTTATTGGAATAGATTTGTTGGTGGATATATATTGGAATTATGAGGTGTGAAAGTTATTTATGGTATGCTCTTGATTTAATGTTAGAGTTGGGTTGATTTTAAGATTATTCGATATTAAAAAGGTTGAGAAGAGTTTGATAAATGGTTTGGTCAGGACCCGGAAAGGGTAAACGTGAGATATTATAAGGGAGTGATGTGAAAGCTAAATGAATACATGTTTCTATGGTTATAAAGAACGAATGTAAGGAAATGATGATGGAAAATGTGAAAGGGAAGTTGTTAATAAAAGGAGTTAACATGCCATGGCTTGATGAATGATTAAATAATGATTATGACTATGAAATGGCTTATGAATAATGATATCTGAGATACGAGTTTCCTTGGGTAAAAACCGTGGCTCGCCACCACGTGGTCCAGGTTGAATCTCGATACTCTGTTGACCCTACGTCGTAAGGGTGACCGGGCATGTATAATTTCCCGGGTATAGATAGCCCCCTTTGAGTGATTTATATGATGATTGAATGTGAACTCTATGCATAGACTCTTGGGGATGCGCGATGAGGGACAGTCTAAGGTTTTCGGACTTGTCGAGTTGGCTGGATAATCGACAGATGGGCCCCATCAGCCATAGGACAGGCATGCATCATATGCATTTGTTTGTTTTGATTGCTATGCATTTTCTGGGTTTTCCTAATTGATTTATATCACCTGCTACCTGTTATACTTGCTATTTGTACTATCTGCTCATTACTTGTGCCTGAACTTGTTTGGTTGCTTATTTTTGTTGCATTGTGGATAATGGAGGGATGGAGGAAAAGGAGAAATGGTTTGGTATTAGATTAGGATTGAAATTGAGTAAGTTAGGTAGATTTAGAATACCTACCCCTGTTTATGGCTTCTGTTTAGTAATTAAGTTGGATAATTGTATAACGGAGTTCTAGGATTGCCTATGGCATTCTCAGAACCTTAATTATTATGCGCGTGGCACTTTTACCATGCTGAGAACCTCCGGTTCTCATTTCATATTGTATTGTTGTTTTTCAGATGCAGGTCGAGAGGCTTCTCGCTAGGCGTCTGGACCCTGGGAAGCGAAGTCCTTGGGCGTATTTTGGGTTTTCTGTTTATATATATGTACATATGTGTTTAGCTACTCTCCAAGTAACTTGTGTATGCTGCTCCTCATATATGTTGAGGGAGAGATAGGAGCTTATTTTGATATTTTGATGTATTTTGGGATGCTTATGTATGTATATATGTATATAAATATATCCTCCGGCCAGCCTTGGCTTCGCAGGCTGAGTCAGGAACTAGTTATGCTGTTTCCTTGGCTTTCTTTTATTCTTTTGCTTATCTTTATCATGTTCCTATTAGGTTTCTTAGCACGCATGCAAGTAATCCTTTCCTCGAGCGTTGCGCTTTTCATTTTGCGATTTTTGTTTACCCATTTGTTTCAAGGCTCCTAGTATACTATTTCTTTCATAACTATATGTATATTTTTACTGTTTAGAAGTTCGTAATACCTTACTAACTCAGTCTTATGACTTAAGCATAAGATTTAGTACAGTAGGGTGTTACAAATACAACTGACCTCGTCTACCCAACCTTTTGGCAGGACGGTTAACAAACTCATATTCAAAATATGAGTTCTTAACAACCCAACAACCCCTAGATAAAAAGGGAAAAGATAACTACTCGATAAGATAGGAAGAGAAGTTACAAAGGTGGCCCCTAAGTCATCATTCCAACTGTTTAAATACCTCCTCCATCTCAGGTATTTTTTAACTCTAATTTACTAAAAAATTGCCTAAAATATTTGCTGACTTAAGTATCGGAGTCTCTTATAGGTACCACCCCCACCTTCACCAAGATGTTGGATGGTGGCACCACTACACCAAAGACGGAGGATAGCGCCCAAAATTTCCGGCCGTTAATCCAGCCACCGCAACTAACAGAGATACCAACCATTGTCACTCTGCCGCTGCAACTTTTGCTTGAATAGCGGCAACTACATGAAGAATCGCCGGTAATCAAGATCTTTATCCTAATTAACTCGGTTATTCAATCAAGATCTTTGAAACCCCTGCTCTGATCCATCCTCCATGGTGTGCAAGAAATCCCTAAGATCTGCTCTACCTTTCGCGTCTGTGTGGTTGTGGAGTAGCGCGGTTGCCATCCGTCCTTATCTCCCCGGTGTCGACCGTTCACCTCTCCTCCACAGTCCGTGAAGTCCCTGCTTCCCCCTCCATGGTGTGCGAAATCCCTAATCTCTTCTCCACTTACTTTCATCACATTCTTTGATGAACAGGCATCATGTTGTGGCCTATATTTGGGATTTTTTCAATTATTACTTGTGAACACAATAAACATTGCTGATAATAAAATTAATTGAAACATGTAGTTAGCAGTATATTGAAAGTGGCATTCCATTCCATTCTGAAGGTTGTGGTAGGCTTAGAGAAGGGGGGTTGAATCTATGCCTTCCTTTTTAGTTGCCGTTATTACCCTTTTAAAATAACTTTGCAATTCTGATTCTGTTCGAACTCAGCAGCGGAAATTTATGAGACAATTTATTTTTGTCTCATGAATATCAGAAAACAGAACACAGCAGAGAAGAGAAAAGCTAACACCAGCCCAAAAGGAAATGAGTTTGAGTAAGGTTTAGAAACTCCCTTTGATTTTTGTCATTTGCTTTTATGTTGCTCCCCCTGGATTTATGCTTTCCTCTTTGTTTCTGTTTTACATTATACTTAAAGAGAGCACAATAAAGAGCTACACACATTTATCTTGTCTAAGGGATATCACACAAACAACACTACATAATCAGCCCAACATCAAGCTAAAATCAGTAGCAAAAAAAAAATTCAACATGTGATTTCAAGTTTTAATGCAGCAATCAGACAAAGATCTCAAAACAAATACTAGTAGCTTGCAGCAATGCCAAAAAAATCATAGGACACATTTACCAACTAGCATCCTATTGCTATTACTCCCCCTTTTGTCATCAAGGGCGGATAATATGCAAGACCAATAAAAACAGCACCTTATAAAGTCATCAGACAAATTTCTGAACAACATCCTTGACAACATTCAGCAGGGCAGATTTCTGGCCAGTAGAGATGGAAGTACCCTCGGTGGAAGGAGGTGGATATTCCTCAGGGATAAAGTCATCATCATCATCATCCAATACCACTCTCTCTGAACGAGTGAGTCCCTTTTGCTGTTTCACTGAACCACCCCCTTTTAGATATGAATGTCGCTTAACCTGAGGACACAGACAATAATGCCAACACAACAGACTAATGTATATACATGCTTATCTAGAATTCTTTGGTTACACAAAAGTCTAATAATCCATACAAGCACATATTGTAAACTATGGCAGCATGTAACAAACAATTCACCAGCACAACATAAAGTTCAAATGACTTAAAGTCATCCAAGTTTAGTTCACAAACAAGTCAGCCAAGTTCAGTTCACAAACAAGTCAAACAGGTTTTATTTCATAAGCACAAGTCAATTAACAAACACAAGACTAATCAAAACTAATATCCAATAATCTCAGTAAGTCTTATGTCTTATCAAGCCTCATATATGCATTTTTCTGCCCTTTTGTTATCAATGTGGGAGAAATAAAACAAAACAGAACCTGCAAAATAGAATTCTCAAACAAGACATTAGCACAATTAAAACAGAAGTTGCAGTTTTTTTTTTTTTTAAATTGAAATGATGATAATGAGAAATGTTAAAAGACATGCACAATACATGAATAGGTTTGCAATTGCAGCAAGTTAAGAGTGTTCTTGGAAAAAGAAAGTTCAGAACCCTATTCCAAAAAAGTTCAGAGCCCAGAAGATAAAATTCAGGGTGATGGTTCTTCTTCTGCCCAGAATTTTCTCATCCGAACTTATGAGACAAAGACTTCAACAAACACATTAGAAATTTTCAAACAATGAATCATAACTCAAAATTCCTAAACAAGTCCTAAGCATGCAGAATCTATCCTTAACTAATGGTTTTGTGAAAATATCTGCTAGTTGCTCCTCTGATTTAACAAATTGAATACTAATATCCCCCTTTTGGACATGTTCTCTTATTGAGTGAAATTTCACTTCAATATGCTTAGTCCTAGAGTGCAAAACTGGATTTTTAGAAATATTAATGGCACTCATATTATCACACAGCAGGGGAATATTTTCAGCATTTAATTTGTAATCAGCAAGCTGCGTTTTTAACCATAAGAGCTGAGAACAACAAGAGGAAGCAGCTATATACTCAGCCTCGGCAGTGGAAAGTGCCACTGTTGGTTGCTTCTTACTTGACCATACATTCAATGACTTCCCAAGGAAGCAACATAAACCAGAAGTGCTCCTTCTATCAACTCTATCACCAGCAAAATCTGCATCACAATAACCAACTGCAGAAAAATCATCAATCTTAGGATACCAAAGACCAAAATTGGATGTGCCATGAACATATCTAATGATCCTTTTAACTGCAGATAGATGTGACTCTTTAGGTTTGGATTGGAACCTAGAACACAATCCAACACTTTGCACAATATCGGGTCTAGAGGAAGTTAAGTACATTAGAGAACCAATCATTCCTCTATACCTAGTCTCATCAACATCTTTCTCAGTTTCTCCCTTATCTAATTTAGAACTAGGATGCATGGGAGTTCCCATGGGTTTGGCATTTTCCATACCAAATTTCTTAACTAATTCCTTGGCATACTTTTCTTGATGAATGAAAATACCTTTTTCAGTTTGTTTGATTTGCAGCCCAAGGAAGAAATTAAGTTCACCCATCATACTCATGTCAAATTCACTTGTCATGAGTTTTCCAAATTCAGAACAAAGGGATTCATTTGCTGATCTAAAAATAATGTCATCAACATATATTTGGACTAGAATAAAAGAATCATTAGAGTTCTTGATGAATAGAGTTGTGTCAGTGGTGCCTCTTTGAAAACCATTTTTCAAAAGAAAAGAGCTAAGTCTCTCATACCAAGCTCTAGGGGCTTGTCTTAAACCATAGAGAGCTTTAGATAATTTGAAAACATGATCAAAATGCTCTTTATTTTCAAAACCAGGAGGCTGCTCCACATACACTTCTCTATCTATCACTCCATTCAAAAATGCACATTTCACATCCATTTGGTATAATTTAAAACCACAAAATGCAGCATAAGCTAAGAGAAGTCTTATGGCTTCCATTCAGGCAACAGGGGCAACGGATTCATCAAAGTCTATTCCTTCTTCTTGGTCATATCCTTGAGCCACTAGCCTTGCCTTATTTCTTGCAATGCTACCATCTTCTCCCAACTTGTTCCGAAAAATCCATTTGGTGTCGGTCACTTTCTTTCCACTTGGTTCTTTTCAAACTCAAGAAGCTCATCCTTCATAGCTTTAACCGAAGAGGGGTCACTGAGTGATTCCTTGACGTTTTGAGGCTTTATGTGTGAAAGAAGGGCAATGTTTGATCCTTCATTTGCCTTTCTAGTGGAGGACCTTGTTTGCACTCCATGAGAGACGTCCCCAATGACAAATTCCTCAGGATAATTCTTCAAGAATCTCCATTCACGAGGTCTGGTGGACTTGGAGGCAGATTCATTCACCAAGGGATTCTGAACGCTGCTGACTGTAGGATTTCCTTCAGATTCATGAGACAAAATGGAATTGTCTCTTGAATTCTCAGCATTAGCAGTTTCTGGTTCAGCTTGTCCAGAACTCTCTTTTTCTTGATTTTGAGCAGCTTCACCTTCCTTTTGAGCTTGATTTCCTGCATCACATTCTTCCAAAAAGCTTTGTACCAAATTAGTATCACAAAATGTAACATGTATGGACTCCTCAATAATCCTAGCATCTTGATGATAAACCCTATATGCTTTACTAGTTGTGGAATATCCTACAAACAAGCACTCATAAGCCTTTGGATCAAATTTTCCCAAATTTTCTTTGTTATTTAAAACAAAACATTTGCATCCAAATATGTGCAAGTAATCTAAGTTTGGTGGGTAGCCTTTCCAAAGTTCATAAGAGGTTTTCTTCAAAAATTTCCTTATGATTGTTCTATTTAAAATGTGGCAAGCTGTGTTAACCGCTTCAGCCCAAAGGAATTTTGGAACATTACTCTCACAAAGCATGGCTCTTGTCATCTCTTGTATGCTTCTATTTCTTCTTTCCACAACACCATTTTGTTGTGGTGTTCTTGGAAAAGAGAAGTTGTGAGATATTCCAAATTCCTCACAAAAAGATTCAAACAAATTATTTTCAAATTCAGTTCCATGATCGCTTCTTATAGAAGAGATTTTCAAATCCTTTTCATTTTGAATTTTCTTGCAAAAAGGTTCAAAGGCCGAAAAGGCTTCATTTTTGTGTGCAAGAAATAAAACCCAACCAAACCTAGTGTAGTCATCCACAATTACTAAACCATAATGTTTACCACCTAGGCTTTGAGTTCTTGTCGGACCAAATAAATCAATGTGTAGCAACTCAAGTGGTCTTTTAGTAGAGATGTCTTCCTTTGGTTTAAAAGAACTTTTTGTTTGTTTTCCTATTTGGCAAGCATCACAAGTGATGTCTTTGTCAAACTTTATCAAAGGAAGACCTCTTACTAACTCTTTCTTTACAAGTTTGTTTATTTGGAACATACTTGCATGGCCCAATCTCTTGTGCCATAACCACTTTTCAGATTCTTTAGAGTGAAGACAAGCTACATTTTGATCCTTCAGTTCATCAAGAGTAAGTCCATACATATTATTGAAACGCTTTGCAACAAACATTACTTCATTTGTCTTTTCATTAACAACACAACATTCAAGCTTTTTGAAAACAACCAAATATCCTAAATCACACAGCTGACTTATACTCAAAAGATTGTGCTTTAAACCACAAACCAAAAGCACATCATCAATGAAAGTAGATTGATCATTACCTACTTTTCCAACAGCAATGATTTTACCTTTACCATCATCTCCAAATGTCACAAAACCTCCATCATACTTATTTAGTTTGATGAAGTAGGTTGACCTTCCAGTCATGTGCCTTGAACATCCACTATCCATGTACCACATGTCCTTTTTGTTCTTGGATGCTAGGCAAATCTGCATGATGAGTTTCAAGTAGCCTTAGGTATCCAAATTAATTTGGATCCTTTGAAGTTAATCCATCTTGGTTGCCCAAGTGCATTGAAATCACAAACAACATTGTATACTTTGTTTCCTACAACTCTCTTTTCAATGAAGCATTGTGCATATGAGTGACCAAATTTCTTGCAATTTGCACAACGATTTTCTGGTGTGTGTTGCTGAAACTGATGTGAGTTATATTGCTTGAAATGATTAAAGTTTTGAAATTTTCTGATTTTTGGAGGAGATGTATTTCTTTTGACAAACTGATTTTTATTAAAGTTATTCCTCTTTGCAAAAGCATTTTCACCAGAATTTTTTTGAACATTTTTGCCTTTCGAAAATGAGGTTTTGTTATAAAAATATGGTTTCTTGAAAGCAGCCTCATTTTTCGAAATGTAACCCAAACCTGGTCGGTTTGAACTCAGACCAGTTCTTGGTGAATGCTTAGCTTCATTTGTGTATTCTTCATCAGATTTTTCTTCACATGTTGAAACATATCCGATACCTGATTTGTTTGGTATGGATTTTGTATTTGATGAAGAGGCCACAAATTTTATAGAGGAAGTGTTAGAAATTACATCTTCCTTGGCTATATAGCCTAAACCAGATTTTTCAAACAATGGTCTTTGACTTGCAAGTAATTTATCCAAGTTGCTAGAACCTTGAGCAAATTTTGCTAAGTCATCATTCAACCTTTTAATCATATCATTTAATTTTTTATTTTTAGCAATTAACTCATGAGAAGGATCCACAATGTGCTTTCCTTTTAATTTTTCAAGTTCAGA
Organism: Arachis ipaensis; assembly: GCF_000816755.2. NCBI lineage: Eukaryota > Viridiplantae > Streptophyta > Magnoliopsida > Fabales > Fabaceae > Arachis > Arachis ipaensis. The sequence continues at coordinate 1,621,650 of NC_029789.2, read as the reverse complement.
TTTTAGAAATCTGTTTTCTTCAATGATGTCCAAAGCACATTCAGTTTCCTTCACTTTTTCTTTTAAAAATTCATTTTCAGCTCTTAACACATCTCTTTCAGATCTGCACTCGTTGTATTTATCAAGCAGTTTTGATGTGTTTAAGGTGAGATCATCAATAATAGCATGCAAGTCCTCAACGGTCAAATCATAATAGTTTACCTCATCAAGATTGTTGTTTCCAGCCATGAAGCAGTCTTTGTCATCTCCTTCAGATTCTTCTTCTTCATTTGAGTCATTCTCAAGATCCTCCCAAGCTGCCATGAGTACTCTTTTTCTTTCTTTCTTGCCTTTGTCCTCCTTCTTGAGCTTTGGACAGTTTAGCTTAAAGTGTCCAGCCTCCTTGCAATGATGGCACGTCACCTTGCTCAAGTCTATCTTGTGCTCCTTTGAACTTGAACCCTTATATTTGCTCTTGTCCTTCATCATCCTTCTAAATTTCCTAGCAAAAAACAAAAGCTCATCATCTGAAATACCATCACTATACTTACTCTCTTTTGGTTCTATTTGTGACTTGAGGGCTATTCCCTTTTTCTTTGAGTCTGTGTTTGTGTGTGTGGCTTCATAGGCAAGGAGTTTTCCTCTCAGCTCATCATAAGTTATGGGACTTATGTTGTTGCTCTCGGTTAGGACAGTGGCAGTGTTTTCCCATTCTTTTGTGAGGCTTCTAAGGAGTTTTCTCACCAAGGTTTGTTCTGCATAGTTTGTACCCATAGCATCAAGGTTGTTGATTATGATTGAGAATCTCTCAAACGCTTCATCAATGCTTTCTCCATCCTTCATGCTAAACATCTCGTACTCTTTTCGCAGCATATCAATCCTCATTTCTTTTACTTGTTTGGTGCCTTCGTGTGTAACCTAGAGTTTTTCCCAGATTTCTTTGGCTGTCTTGCATCTAGACACCTTCCGGTACTCTTCAAAGCTGATAGCACAGTGAAGAAGGTTGATTGCTTTAGCGTTCAGCTCTATCTTCTTCTTGCCATCTTCATTCCATTCAGCTTCTTCTTTTGGAGTCACCACTCCATCAGTACTTGTTTTTGTTGGGATCTTGGGACCACTCACAACGATCTTCCATATATTATAGTCAATGGATTGGATGAAGATCCTTATCCTTTCTTTCCAGTAGGAATAGTTCTTCCCGTTGAAGAAAGGTGGCCGGTTGTTTGACTGGCCTTCAGTGAGGGTGTAAGCAAATGTGGTTGTGCCCAAGTTGTTCGCCATTGGATCTTTGCTCCAAGCGGTTAAGCTTGATTCTTGAGACCTTAGCTCCTGATACCAATTGAAGGTTATGGTAGGCTTAGAGAAGGGGGTTGAATCTATGCCTTCCTTTTTAGTTGCCGTTATTACCCTTTTAAAATAACTTTGCAATTCTGATTCTGTTCGAACTCAGCAGCGGAAATTTATGAGACAATTTATTTTTGTCTCATGAATATCAGAAAACAGAACACAGCAGAGAAGAGAAAAGCTAACACCAGCAAGTATCTTGGTTCGGTTGTCTTGTGCTATGCAACCTACATCCAGTCTCCTCCACAACTATGGAAGAATTTCACTATAGTTAACAGTATTACATACACCAATTTCACAGGATTGACCCAATCCTTTCACACTCAAGTTCTAACCTAACTTGACATTGGCTATGCTAATACCTAACTATTCACTCTTAGTGCTAACCCAACTAAGAAAGGGATACCTCACAAGTACAAGATACAAGACATAAACACACCTAAAGAAATCTGAAAATAACTCTAGGCTTTTCTCTCAAGTGTATCACTCAGCCTTTTTCCACTCATGGCTTTTACTTGAGCTTTCTCACAATGCCTTTTCTCTCAAGAAATTACAGAAAGATAAACATAGAAAAGTACATTACAATCTGTAAAACATGAAGGAGATTGACTTCATCAGCAGCCTCTTTGCTATGTGCAAAACCAGATTCACAAACCTCAGCTTGAGTTCTTCAGTATTGGGCGAATGCTTCTTTGAAAGAAAGCATTATCCAAGTAGATGAACTTCCTAACAGAACACTGTTCTCACACTCTGGTTTTCTCTCCTTGGTTTCTGAATGAACAGCAAACCTCTTTTTATCTCTTGCATGTGGCTGAGTTCTTCTTTCAAGGTCAACACCTTGAGCCATGAGCTTCGACAACCCACTGTCTCACTTTTTCCCATTAAACCTCACAATGGAAACTTTGCCTCTGACTTACTCATTTTGACCGAAAGCCACAAAGCAGTAACAATAGAAATCTTCTTATGGTCAACTTGATCTTAGCCATAGAAATGCAACTTGGTCCCCAAGAATCTCTTGTGACCGTGTATTTGTAGCAGTGAAGAACAGAGATCAACTTTACCTTGAATGCCATTTTCGGATAGTGCAGAGAGTTGGGAAGAAGGGATGAAGATCTTCCTATAACGTATTTTAATTTAAAGGTTTAACCTCTCCTCGATGTTCTATCTCTGATCTTTCTACTTTTTTCTTAAACCTTTAGTTCGTTCTTCTCTATTGCTCCTTCGTTCTTGTTTTTACTTTTGATCACTTATAAAGTTTGAATCCTATTTTTCTCAAAATTTGGCTATATCTTCGTGGTTCAGATTATGATTTCAGATTATTTTGATTCAGTTTTTGTCTATATCTAGTTGGGGTTAATTGTGGCTTTTTAGAGTTAGGGATTTGAATTTACATTTACTTGGATTTATTGTGTGCTTTGTAATTTCTTTTTGTCAATCATATTCTCATTAATGGATTACTAAAGTGAAGACTCTGTCTTCAAATCAATACTACACCTATGATTTAGATATTATGTATGCCTTTGGTAGTGTGAGTAATTTTATGTAATTTCAATGATCACTTTACACTAGGTTTCTAACCTTCTTCTGCTAGTGTTTGCCTTTATTTACTGTTGGTAATTCATAAATGTGGTTTAGTGAGCTAGGTGTCAAGTAGGCAAAAGTGAAACTGTGTCCTTTTTTTTTCTCTTATTAACTTGTTATTCAGTTTTTACTTTTTGGTTTTGGATCTTAAGTATGTTGATTACTTCTTTATAACTTATTCTGGACACTCTATAGGTTTTTCTTGATTATGTTGTTCTTGATCTTCTCTGCTGAACTGATTAAATTTGCAGGCGAGAAAAGGATAAAGATACTTAAAAAGCGTTTAGGTTTTTCTTGATTATGTTGTTCTTGATGCCGTGTGATAGATTATACTATAGGTTAAAGTATCTTTTGATTAGGTGTTCATATTATTTAAATTCTTGTTGCTTTATTTATGTATAGTGATTAGGAAACTTAGGCCACATTCTTGAAGATTGATAAAAGAACCTTATAGCTTTTAGTTCAATTTAACTCATGCTGCACATTTCACATTCTTATAACCCTGGTGGAGTACTCACCTTTGGAGATGGCTATGTCGAGGTATACGATGAGTTAATTAGACACCTATTGTATTGCGTGTATTTACTCAGGGGTGTTTAATATCTATACTCTCTTTAAACAAATTAATAGATTAATTAGCAAATGAAGGGAGCTCTTGTTCTGTTTTCAAGTTCTTGCAACCACTCAAGTTTAGGTGGGTCAAAGTTGGTTTCAGGGTACTGCTGATGCTGTAAGGCAGTTCCACTGGCTATTTGAGGTGCTAAGCTACTTCGTGTATTAATCCTAACACATATAGTCTAATTGCTTGCTTGTTGAGAGAGAATATAAAAATTTATGCTATATATGTTGTTCTGTTGACATATGATAGACAAAGTGTTGTTAGTTCCATTTTTTAATTAATGACAATGTTTATTTGTTGTAGGATCCAAGAGCAAGGAACATTGAGGATGTATTGATTTTTTCCGAGGATCACCTGTACAAAATGAACTACATGGATTTGATTCAAGTAAGTCATCATCACCATTATTGTATCTAAGATTTCAACTCCTAATTCAGTTTGCATTTTAAAGAATTAAAATGACTTCATATTCTTTCTACACTTCAGGTTCACCGAGAAAGCAAAGCTGATATCACACTTTCTTGACTTCCAGTTGATGAAAGGTAGGTTTCCTCTCCAATACATTTGCTTTCTATAAAGGTACACTGCTTCCACTCAATCCAATTGTAGAAGAGAGTGAATTGGCTAAGGGTTTGAAAAAAGAATGAATACAAAAGTTATTTCTCATAATATGAAAACTTACCTTAAGTTAAAGATCTTTATTTGCTACTATATAAGGAATTAGGTAATCAAGTATTGTAATTAGCCTGCACAAGTTTACACCCAAGTAGAATCATAAAATACCAGTATCCTTTTATGGAAGATCACTGATTCTCCCCCTTTTTTTGGTTTGTTCTCAAGTGCCTAAACTTTTAAAGTCTCATTTTTGTAGTAAACTAATAGGTTAACATACCACTGGGCCATATTTTATTTTATCAAGATAATGACACTTAGCTTTTGTTGCTGCCCATGCAGTTTAATCAACTGTGTGATTTTCTTTTTGTCATGTCTATTCAAAATTCTTTCCCCCTTAAATATTATATTAAAATTCTACCGTGTGTTCATGTAGCCGTGTCTCAGATTTTGGTCTAATGAAGACAGACAATAAAGGAAGGGTGATTTCATTCAGTGAGAAGCCTAAAGGAGAAGACCTGAAAGCAATGGTAAAAAGCACAACTCATGCTTGTTAATATCAAGTTTTAGGATATTGGTTCCCTGCTAATGCTGCTACATAATTTAGCAAGTAGATACGATATTCTTGGAACTTTCATGAGAAGAGGCTGAAAAGAAACCATACCTTGCTTCCATGGGAGTGTATGTGTTCAAGAAGGACTTACTTCTTAATCTACTTGCTTCCATGGGGGTGTATGTGTTCAAGAAGGACTTACTTCTTAATCTACTAAGGTACTGCTAATTTTAACTTATATCTTGTAATGTGAAGTTCAATAATGACATATAACATGACAATAAATTGCTTGTTTCAAAGACAACATGCTAATAAATTTAAAAAAAAAAATTATTTCATTCAGATGGCTCTTTCCAACTGCAAATGACTTTGGATCAGAAGTAATTCATGCTTGTGCTAGTGAGTGTTGCATTAAGGTATGTCTGAAAATTCATTATTGCTTATGGTTTCACTATTAGTAATAAAGTATTATGCGCATGGTTCCCCTGCTTCTCCATCTATGTACCATGAACCTAATTGAATTATCTCCAAATAAAATACTCGTAATCTAATCATAGAAAATAACGAATGCATACCAAAACCAACCGTGAACCTAACTTTTGAGTAACTATGATTAGACAACTCTTCATTGGACAGAGCCAAAATGTGCATGTCTCTATTCTAATGTTACAAATCCGTAAAGCAATAACTTATATCTTTGCAAGTTTTTCTCTTCAATGCCTATTGGGAGGATATAAGGACAATCAGGTCATTCTTTGAGGCAAATTTAGCTCTCACCGAACATGTAAGTGTCATGTTTATCATAATCTAGCAGCAAGTTTACAATTATGTTTTTGTTTCTTACCAAAAATACTTCATTTCCTAATTTCCATTGATTAGGATTTAACGTCAGTCAAGTTACGTTTGTAAATTCATCCATCCAGGTTTTGTTTTTACGAAGCAGGAAAACCAATGTATACATCAAGGAGAAACTTACCACCATCGAATATTGACAATAGCAAGGTTAGTACAGAAAAAAATAATACTAACTTGGTAGTATTTTATAATTAAGTATCAAAAGTCATATATATTACTGGTTTAAGTGTGTGTTCGATTGTTTAATTAGACTAAAACATTGTTATTTATCCTTATACAAATTGTTAACTCAATAGTATTGCATGGATGAATTCTGTGGAAGGACAGATTGAAAAATAGAATCCTAGAATTTGACTTATTTTGGTTTGAAGCAAACATTTTTTGAATTTGACTATGCAATTCTTAGCAAGGGATTTACTATGTTGATATTTTTATAAATATCGTATTTTCTTTTTCAGTTAATTTTATTATTTTTGCCACAAGTTTAGATTCAATAGATGAAAAACATTAAGATTTATAGTATTAAAAATTCCAAAAAATGGTCGCAAATAATCCAATTCTTTTTTTAATTTGTATTAAAATTAGCAGTGGTTTTATAATCGATGCAAATAATCCTAAATTAAAAAACACAATAACATTGCAGCGGTTCGTAACCGCCGGTAAAAAAATGGACCAAATCCTAATACTTGTATATGGCGACGGTTTTAAACCGCCGCTAAATTAGTAACCGGCCTTTGATTTTACGGTGGTTTAAAACCACCGCTAATCATGAAAAAAACCGCCGCAATGTAGCGCCTCTCTTGTATGGTGCACCTTTACACCAGAACGTCGAACTCAACCTCAAAAGGAGCTTGAAGCTCACGTTCAAACCTAAATAACAATTTCAGATAACCTCCAAAATAATATTATAGATAAAAATTCACATTTGATAACATCAATCAAGAGAAAAATTGAAAATATCCATTTTCTTTAATTTCTGGTTTCGTAACTGGTTAGATCAATAGTATTTATTACCAATACCACCAAGAATAATGTATTCCATTATATTATATATAGCTTTTAAGTTTACAGATTTTTTATTCTTATATTGTCTTCTACCATATATATCAATACTTCTTTTTTATGGCAGAATAGAAGATATTATCGCACTACAAAAAATTACCGAAATGGCATCGATTTGGGTAGTCGCTAAAACCATGGTCGCTAAACTTTATTGACCGATTTTAGCGACCGATTTGTTAACAAGGCCACCAACCCCTCACTAAAGAGTATCAGTCGCTAAATCAGTCGCTAACAAAATTGGTTGCTGAGTAAATCGGTCGCTAAAATAGCGACCAACTTTTCAGTCGCTAATTTGCTACCAGTGTTTCAGTCTCTAATTCCATCACTAAGTGTGGACCTATATTTTAGCAACCAAGCATTTTAGTCTATCATAATTTTTTAATTATCATTTTTACTAAATTTTTACATTTATGCCATCAAATATTGAAAATCCATCAACAAAAAACCTACACTTTAACACATAAAAGTAAATAACACTTAAACAATAACCAAAATATCATAACACACTTAAACAATAACCAAAATAACTCATCAATTTAATATCATAGACAACAGTAATAAGTATGCAACACTCTCATATTACTAATTACATCCTTTAAAGTCTATTAACTAACTAGCATAACAACTACTAATCACTCTTCAGACGTACGTTCACCATCTTCATCCTCTCCTATATTTGTTTCTCCACCTTCTATTTGAGAAATTGGAATTTTAAAATTAATATTTTTCATCATTTCTTGAAGCATACGGTTAGTGAGTTCAAGTCCTCTTTTTGTCTTTTCCAACCTAGTTTTCAAGTCAACATTCTCTTCTTGTATTTTCTTCATTATTTCTTCATGTTCTGACATTCACAACCAATCAGATGACTGAGATCTGGAGCCACGATAACTAGGTCTTTTGTCAATTGCAGTGAATTCTATTCCAAGTCCATAAATTCTTCCCTTTTTAACTCTAGCTATTTCACACCACACATCCATCTCATTTGGTGCATTACTTCTTTCTTCAGATGCTTTTTACGTAGCCTGTTCTATAGCATTCTTAAATTTATCAGGCCATGCATGCAGAAAATTAAAGTATATGTTAAGTGCTTCTTTGAAAACTAAAAACAAAGCATGTTAAGTAACAATTACAAAACTCAAAGACTCAGTAAACTTGGTAAACTATTATCAATGGTCCAATCCATAGCTTTCTACATAAAAATCTCAAGTCAAGTCCAGAGTTACTCTTTGAAAATATTATCAATGGTCCCTAAAAGAAAGTAAATTTGGTTGAAAGTCCTTACAGTTGGGCACCTTGGTCCTTGGTCAGATAATAATCATTTCTTTATCTAATACGTAGGTTATATGTTGTCTAAGTCTACTAAAGATCACTGACGTACAGTTAGTCACAAGAATAATAAACCCAAAAATATTTTTAACCTTGTTTAATTTTATGTCAGCAGAAACAAAGCAAGCATTTCACATTAGCATAATATTATTCTTAATTATTGCAGCTTGCTTGGTTTCATATATCTTTAGCTTAGGTCATTACCAACCAACATTGTGGCATAAATTGATATATAGACTGCTTCAATGGTAACGCTTAGTAAGAAAAATAATTTGATGAAAAATAAAAGAACAACCCTATGAGCTGAAACACTAGCCCTAATGCAATATTAAAATAATACATGAAGAGGGAGAGATATATATTTTGATTAAGATGGACTCACCTCAACATGCTTTGATTTCTTATCCACCCATGTCTCATCCTTATGTTTGTGGGTCTTCGCAAACAATTCTAACTGTGTTGGAGTCCTCTTTAATGAATTTTTCTATGAAACATATAAATTAAAAAACCTATGAGTATCAACTACCAATTGAAGTGTATAAAATTATAACATAAAAGATCTAAGTCTTTCTATAACATCACCATATTAGCTTTGTGTTGGGTAACGGAAATTGAGCCAGCAGTATGAAGAGCCGCTCCAAATCCGCTGCAATCAGATGCTCGATTTAATTTGCCTTGCGCGTTCTTTTGTTGAAACCCAGCATCAGTATTCCAATAAGCACAGAGAGCATCCCACACAACCTCTCCTATCCATTGAGGTTTGACACGACTCGCACGAGCTTTTCCCAACAAATTTTTTAGTAAAGCCGCACCTCGCTTCTTAAAATTTTTTCGAGCCCAATGAAGATCTGGAGGAAAAAACTGACGTTTGCTCTAGATAATTAACACAAGTAAGAGTAGTTATAAGTTTATATATATTAAAATTTTCAAACTTAGAACTAATTCTGAATCTACCAAAGATTAAATATTTCTCTAAAACCTACTTCAAACCTTTCCCACCAAAATTTCCTAGTAGCATCTGGTATTTTTCCAACGAAAGGGGAAGTCTCTAGTTTTTATGTGTAGGATGAATGATCTTTAATCCCATAAAATCATGGTACCAAAAGCAAGAAGAAGACGTTTCAAAAGAATAAGAAAAGATGAAAGTAAGATGTATGAAAAGAGCGAACCATATGTATTCAGCAATGATCTTCTGGGTGCCGGTGCCGGATTCAGAGATGAGATCTGAGAGCAAAGACATGGTTGCTAAGAGTGTGAAAGAAGCAAGAGTCAGTCAAAGACCAAAAAGATGAAGAGAGTAAACTCTAACTCTGGTATGATCCAACACCAACACCAACACCAAAAAGCAATTAAGAACGAAATCTAGATATTAGAACAGACCTTCTGTTGGTAGATTTCCCTCATAGCTGTAAGTGGGATCTATGTATATTCTATATCTACAGTGATGATTTGATATGTAATTGCAGCTATAACCTGTAAATGATATAAAATATATTTAGTCCTCTACATTTTTCATTAGAAAGCCCAATTTACTAAAACCTGAAATCAAAACAACTCTTGCAACAAGAGAAAAATCCCCTTAATGTACTGTAACATAGTTCACACTTCACACACATCCTTCAATATTTCAAAAACAACCAATTAATAATGAATTTTAATTTATACTGGCTCACATTACATTACATATAATCTTTCTTTCAAGAAAAAAAATGAAACTGCATATCAAGCAGATTACAGAACAAAAATCCCATAAATTCACCAGCACCAAAATAAAATAACCGAGCTAAAGGAATTAGAAGAAAGCAATTACCTTTGCAAAATTGGAACAGTAAGAGGGAAAAAGCTTCAAGAAGGTTCCACGATCCATGCCCGGAAACCTAAACAAAAAAAAACCTAAAAACATATCTGATTTGAGAGAAAGAGCGTTTTTATTTATCTCTTTGAAACATATATAATTTGCTTCTTCCCCCATAAGCTGTCCTCAATGCAAATGACGAAAAGCGATAATTAGAAAAAGAATTCAAAAAGTGAGAGAGAGAGAGAGAGAGAGAGAGAGAGAGAGAGAGAGAGAGAGAGAGAGAGAGGGGGGTCAACTAAAATTGAAATTGGCCACTTGAAATTATACGATGAAAAACAAAGAAATTTTTGCTCATGTTCGAACTTAGTATCTGCTAATGCCCTATGAGGAGTGTAAACTGCAACTTGAAACGTCCAAGCAACAAGAAATTTTACCATCAAGACTTTTTTATTTTGTTATGTAGTAGAAATTAATTGAATAGATAGATTAATACAATCTAAATATTATAAACAGAAAAGATATTGTAAAATATTGAAGAATGAAAATTTATAGAATATTATGACAGAGTATAACTCGGTTGTTAACTAGCAAGGGTACCTGATAGAATTGAAGCGATGTTCTTCTGCTCCGAGCTAAGCCGTTGAAGATATATGTGGATTTAGGAATTAGGATTACGATCTCCCTCTAGAGACTCACCAAGTGCCAAGAAAAATACTCTTCGATTACCTTTGCAAAATAACCGAGCTAAAGGAATTAGAAGAAAGCGATTACCTTTGCAAAATTGGAACAGTAAGACGGAAGAAGCTTCGAGAAGGTTCCAGATCCGTGCCTGGAAACCTATTCGGAAGACCTTTACGATGGTATTAGCGAGAGAGAGAGAGAGGTTCGTATGATCAGATCAGAGAACGAAGAAAACAAAAACAGATAAAAAAAAAACCTGAAAACAGATCTGAGAGAAAGAGCGTTTTTATTTACCTCTTTGAAACAGATCTGATTTGCTTCTTCCTCCGTGAGCTGGCTTCTGATTTCTTATGGAGGCGGGAGGTGAGGCGGCCGTTTCGGTGGGAGGAAGAAAACGACGAGGAGATGGCGCCGCGACCGGAGAAGACGACGCCGACGGGACCTCAGGAGACGGCGGCGAGAGGTGTACAGAAGACGGCGGCGAGAGGCGCGGAGAAGACGGCGGCGAAAAAGACGACAACGCGAGCAGAAGATTGGAGGGGATGAGAATGGTGTGGGTGGCTTAGGGTTAGGTTGGGTAATTTAGATAATATCTTTTTTTTTTACTTAGCAACCGCTTTTCTGACTAATTAATTTATAAAATTGGTCGCTAATTTAAAAATTAGCGACCGATTTAGTGACCATAACTTTAGCGACTGAATTAGTAACCAACCACGTTATTCTATTTACCTATAAATTGGTTGCAAAATCGGTTGCTAAATTAAAAAATAGCGACCGATTTTGTGACCAAGAGTCCCAAGGACATTCCTTCTTTTGTTTTGGTTGCTAATTCGGTCGCTAAATTAAAAGATAGCGATCGATTTTAGCGACCGTTTATATTCTAGTTGTATAAAACTAGTCGGTCGCTAATTCGGTGGCTATTAGTGACCGATTATGTTAGTCACTAAAATCAATCGCCAAATTAACAATTAGCAAGCGATTTAGCGACTGAATTAGCGACCAAACAATTGTTCACCCTATTTCACTATCAGTTGCAAAATCGGTCGCTAAAATAAAAAATAGCGACCGCTTTTGTGATCAACAATTCTAAAGACATTATTTCTGTTTTGGTTGCTAAATCGGTCGCTAAATAAAAAAATAACGACCGATTTTAGTGACCGATTTTATTTTAGTTTTATTTAAAACTTATCGATTGCTATTAGCGACTAATATTGATTTGATCCTGAAAATTCTGTATCGGTCGCTATTCTGATACTTTCTTGTAGTGTCGTCTCGACTAATTTATATTTATTATTTTATACATATCTAATAAAATTATTATATGAGAGATAAATGCGAGAGAGAAAAAAAAGATATGAGAAAAAAAAATCAAATTATAGTCCGTACATCAATTTTTAAGAATAAAAGAATATCTCTTTTTTTCTTTTGGACTATTTTTCACAACTGACGATATGTGTTGTTGGCTTGTAAGTAAGAAAAATATCCACAATTATAAAGTTATTTTCATACTCAAAAATCAAAACTACAATCAAACTCTCAGAACTTAACTTCGTAGAGTGTTATTGCATAATAAATATATCTTTTTTCCCGTAATATGGCTACAAATAACTCTTAATAAAATTAAAGATGTAGTTGTAATATGTGTGTGTAGGAAACTTGGATTAACTAATGCAAGGAAGTATATAATAGTTTATTTTGTAAAAGTTGTAAAAGCAATATAACAGATATGATTGATAAATCAAATTAAAAGTGATTTTAATAAGAATAAATATTAATAATTATATTTAATAAATAATTTTTAAAATTTAAATATAAAACTAAACATAAAAAGGAGGTGCTACATATCTAATGCTTTAGTCTAAGCAAGATATTCATGATTTGTCATCAATTTGAGGAAAATTAAATCCAATTTATATCAATCTATAAATTCTGTTTCGATTAGGCTTGATTCTTTTTTTATTTTTGTTGACCAATTAGGCTTGATTTTTTTTGTAATTAAACATAACACAGAGAAAAAATATCTAAAAAAAAAAGTAGTACTCTTCTCTAATAATAATGTCTAAATTATTCGAGACAGTAATCACTTTAGGTACATCTGCTTATTTAAAGCAGCAGTCTTAGCCATTAAATCAGTCACTCTATTTGCTGTGTGCTGGATGGACACTAAAGTAGCTGTCCAATTACGTTGGAGCATCTTTTTGATTTTGTCAAGCAGATCAGAGTTATTCCTAATCATGTTGGTTGTGCCTCGTGAAACAAGAAGAAACGCATCAAGATTATCAGTTTCATATATGACATCTTTACACTCGCAATCCCAAGCCATAACAAGCCCTCTCCAAATAGCATGAAGCTCACAACAGAGAACACTAGAAAGAGGTATACTGACAGAACAACCTTTTATCCAAATTCCCATGTTGTCTCTAATAATACATCAAAAACCAACTAATTGCTCATTTTCAAAAACGCTTACATCGCAGTTCACTTTACAGACATTCATTGGAGATGGTTCTCAGTTATATTGCAAAGAGGAAGGAATAATATGTTTTTGAGTGGTAACAACATTAGAGAAATCTCAAGCAGCATATTTAACTAAGTAAACAATTTTCTCCTTACTCCATGGATCATCTTGATGGAAGATTTCATTGTTCTTATCCCTCCGAATTCACCAAAAGGCCGCTGCAAAGAGAAACTCATTTTTGTTGAGGTTAGAACGAATCCAAGACACAAAATCCAAATTAGAGTCCTCAGTGGTCATTCCCAAGTTTAAGCTAATCCAAATCTGACGAATTTTTTGGCAAGTCCTAAAGTAATTGTTAATATCCTCTAGAGCAAGATAACATCTCTAACAAAAATCAGAAGTAGGAAGACCTCTTTGAAACCGGTAACTAGCTGTGGGAACTCCGTTGTTGAGGCAAAGTCAGAGTAGACACTTTATCTTTTTTGGTATTCTCAAGTGCCAAAGCCAAAGCCAATTTTCATTATCATTCCAGCCAAATTTCTTCTTCAATAGCCATTCATACCCACTTTTAGTCAAGTAGGTGAAAGTATTTGAGTTTGTCCAAAACCAACCTGTTTTATGTCTTGCCTGCTTGATAGGATCAAAGAGCATCAAATCAAGTTTAACTTCTTTCGGAATCATTGTACAAAAAATATCCCACCGCCAATGTCCATGGTGCCAGGCATCTTCTAGCTTCAAGTGAGAATCAGAAATGTGTACAAAAGGAACCAAAGGAGCTAGCATTTCACATGGTCGCCAAGCATGATACCAAAAGGATTGAGACATCCTGCTTGTATACTAATCAAAACCATCACGAAATTTTTCTATTGTCTTATAAATCGCTCGCCAAGTGCTTGAAACATTATTAGAAAAATTGGGTGAAAAACAAGAACTCCCAGTTAAATATTTTGCCAACATAATTCTTACCCAAAGCTTATCTTTATTATGTGGTAATTGCCAAACAAGCTTTTCTAATAAAGCAAAATTTACACATTGGATATCTCTAATTTCCAAGCATCCATATTTTTTTGAAGTGACAATTTTGCTCCACTTGACCAAATTTAAGCAACGCTCTCCCACCTTTTTCTTCCACAAGAATTGTCTAAGCACAGAATCAATCTTTTGACGGGTCGAAGTAGGAAAAAGAGTCACTTGCATTTGATAAATAAAAAGAGAAGAAGCAACAAATTTAATTAAGTAAAGGCTACCTGCTCTGTTAAGGAGCCGACCTTTCCAACTAGCCAACCCGATTAGGCTTGATTTGATTATATTTAAATATAATTTGGCTAGATATATTTGATTAAATAGGTTTTGTATTTATTTGGTTTTCAAATTTTTATACAAAGTTATGATTCATTAATTAGAAATTAAAAATAACTTTTAACTCTTTAAAACTT
>NC_029789.2:1606733-1607330 GCF_000816755.2 Arachis ipaensis | reverse complement strand
GAATAAAATATAACCTATTGTCTCAAAATTTTTAAAAAAATACTCTTAATGTTTAATTCAAAATAATTTTATACATTTAGAAAAACTTATACTCAATCTACAAGCTGGCACCCCAAACCATGTTATCAATCTTCTATTTTCGTGAAGATAAGGGAAAAGAATGGTAAATTTTTAAATTTGTTTTTTCATACTTTTGGCAAACCATTATTAACATTTGGCAAAATGCTTTAATTTTTTCATACTAAAAATAAAAATTAATATACAACAAAATAAAAGATATAACATTTCTCTCTTACTGTTTAGTCCGCGATAATCGATTTGTAATTGTTCAAACACAGTAACTATTTTTTACCGTTGTCAGTAACTGCTTTCTCGCGTACATTCACACTTCTTCCAAAATGTTGGACCAGCTGGTAGCGTTTAGTTCTCTAAAGCTGCATTTGTTTGGTTTGTATATTAAAACTAAGAGGTTGGAAGATTGGAATTGAGTATTATTTATTATATTTTATAATTAGAGATAGAAATTAAAATTTTAGTTTTGAGATATAAAATTTAATTTTTTTTAATATTTTTAAAAAATAAAATATATTATATATT
>NC_029789.2:1586409-1606606 GCF_000816755.2 Arachis ipaensis | reverse complement strand
GAAGGTATAAAGTTTATAAATAAAAAATATCATTTGGTTTACACATTTATAAGATTTTCATCTTCTCTTTTGTATTTGTAAGCTTCACACGCATTTAATTTCCGCCAATCGTGCTATACGTACGTTTTGATGGTAGATATTATTTTAATCTATTTCGTTAGATAATTAACTAGGATATTAGTCAACTATAATCAACTATTAGTTAGATTGTAAAAAAGTTCAGAAAACACTAATCTAACGTGTAATTTATTTCAAAAAATCAGTTTTACTATAACAGTAAAAAACAAAAACTATCTGCAACCCTAATCCCTTCACTTGCCTCTCCCCGGATTTTTCTCTCCCCTCCCCCCAAGCCCTTTTTTGCAACGCTTTCTTCCGCTGTGCATGTGCTTCCTTCCGTCGCATGTGCGCTTTTCTCCACCACACGCCCGCTCCCTTGTCCTTCTTTCGTGCACCTCTTTCTGATGTGGTCAGTCTCTTTGTCGTGTTTATCTTCCTTCACACATAACCATCGTCAACAGAACCTTGAGCATGCCGCGAAAGAATACAATTTCGAATGCTTTTTTAATGATTTTGAATGTTTTTTTTTAGAGCTTTTAGATGTTGATGATTGTTATATGTTTGATTTTTTGGATGTTTCTTGGTTTAAAAAAAGAAACATCCAAAATAAAAAAAAAAATAAACATCTAAAATATAATAAAAAATATAATGTATGACAAATAACAATTTTATCTAATTTGATTGGATTTGACCAGATTAATTCATTTGACTTAATCAATTTTGATTGATTTTTATTAAATTTGACCAAATTTAATCGAATTAATTACTTAACCAATTCAAATGATATCCCAATCCAAATTGATGATCATGTGATTGAATTTTCGGTCCGACTAATTGAACCGAATTTGTCAAATATCCTTGTAATACCTGAAATTCTTCTGTTGATATAAACTTTGAAGATACATATTAATTTTATTGTAGTAAAATATTAATTTTTATTTTAATTAATAGAATTTTGTTGTGAGTATAGTGTAAATCAATAAATAACTTTCAATCAAAGTTTAAAAGGTTCTCACAATGTAAATCAATAAAAATACCGAGAATATTAAATTTTAGGTTGTCTCTCAAAAAAATTATAATGAGATATACATATTATTGGCTATGAGAAATATTTGGGGTTGATAGCAATAAACACAAAATGTAAATAACAAGAAATTAAATGAACATGCAAGGAATTAAACTAAAAGCAATTAAAGCAGTGGTAAGAAAATTCAATTGTAAAAAGATCTTGGCAACGGTTGATGATTAAGGATCACTTTCCTTATTACTAACCACAACATGATAATTACAAAGAGTAAACCCACTTTGTCACCCCCAACATCAGAGAAAAGTCAAATGGACTTAACTAATCCTAATCCATAAGTCCTAGCCAACTCACTAATTAACTTAGTGAAAGACTAGCGTCAATGGAAACAAGACTAATTAAGATTTCTAAATTATCAAACAACTTGGATATTAGTAACTTAAGGTTACCAAAGTTACGACCCAAATCAAGAATACAAAAATTTACTTAAAAACTAGGAGAAGCATTTTATCACACACATGGTAGGCATAAAAAGAAAAGCATCATAAATTACATGAATTAATAAAATCTACAACTACTCAATGCAAGAAAACAATAATAACAACTCAAACAAGCATCAAGGAAACATAAAGCATCAAATTGAATTAAGAGAAATTAAAATTAACAAGGATTCATGAACATAACAACAAGAAAATAGATGAAATTAACAAGTAAAACTAAGAGAATTGAGATACAAGAACAATAAAAAGTAAGGAAAACTACATTAAAACAACAAAAAAACCTAAATCTAGGGAAAAAATAAATCTAAAACCCTAAATTCTAGAGAGAAGAGAGCGCTCTCTAGAATATGACCTAAAACATGTTACTAAACTATCCTAATTGCTCCTTCTTTATTCCTTCTTGAGTTTGGCTTGAAATACTTTAGAAATGAGCTGGATTGGGTCCAAAATACTCCAGAAATCGCGAGTCATGTGCTTCTTTAATGAGGCACGTTTTTTATATCTCGCATATGCGAGATTTTGGCTACGTACGCGGATAGTTTAACTCAATGTTCACTATAGACATATGCATATAATTATGAAGCCCTGGATGTTAGCTTTCTAATACAACTAAAACTGCCTCATTTGGAGCTCTGCAGCTCAAGTTATGACCAATTTAGTACTAAGAGGTCAGGGTTAACAGCTCTACACATCTTTCACTTCTTCATGAATTCTTCATTTTTGCATGCTTTTCCTTCTTCCTTCCAAGTCATCCTTGTCTTCTAAAACTTAAATCACTTAAACAAATACATCAAGGCATTGAATGAAATAAAGATGAATTAAATTCGATAATTTAAAGGCATAAAAAGCATTTTTTCACAATCAAATACAATTAGGAGAAATTCACAAAAGTATGCATTTTCATGAATAAATGCAAGATAAGTTGATAAAATCCACTCATTAATACAAGATAAACCATAAAATCGTAGTTTATCAACCTCCCCATACTTTAACAAAGCATGTCCTCATGCTAAACATCAAGAAAGATACAATAAAGGGGTATCGACATTTATTCAATGCAAGTAAACTATATATATGCAATCTATCTAAATGCATGCAACTATTCTACCTAATACTATCTAGTCATCTATATGTATCTACTTAGTCAAAATAAATCAATTTCCAAGAAAGCATGTAAACAATCAAGGGCTAAAAGTATTAACGACCAAGTCAAATCTACAATTGAATAGAGTCATAGAAAAGAATTTACAAACTTGCAAGATAAGAGATAATCATAAGTGAAAGCATAGAATTGAGCAATCGAACCCCTCATCGGATGTGTATACGCTCTAGCCGCTCAAGTGTATAGGGTTGATTCACTCAATTCCCTTCTAATCTTGCTTTCTAAGATTTGTTTTTTATCTAACAATCAATAATTATTCAATGTATGCATACAATTATCATGAGGGCTTTTCCAAAGGTTGTAACGGAGCTAGAGTAAAGGTAGGATTGTATATGGCTAAGTGATCTAGAATTTGAATCTTTGATTAACTTAAACTCTCACCAAACACATATAACACCCTATACAATTCTAATATAACACCTAGCTACCCAAAATTTTACTTTCCACAACTCATGCATTCTTTCTCAATTTACACCTCATATGCATTAATATTATTGAACTTCACATTGGGGTATTACTTGTTCCCTTTTTATTTTCTTTTCTTTTTTTCTTTTCAATAACATAATATATACAAAATTGATTAATGCATATGGATCACATTTAATGCATGAGTATGTACCCAATTTTCAAAATTTTTCAATAAACATGCAAAACACACTTTTATCAACTAATGTTCCCAAATTTTTTCACACTTATACATTACACACTCTCACTAGCCTATGCTAATCAAAGATCCAAATAAAGGACATTTATTGTTTTCCACTTAAAGCTAGTAATATGTTGGAATAGAACAAAAGGGAATTTCATTAGGCTCAAAATTGGCTAACAACGGTGGATAAAAGGGTAAAGGCTATATGGGTAAGTGAGCTATAATAAAATAACGGCCTCAATCACATAAATGCATATATACACTAAATAATAGACATAAAGAATCAAACAACTCAAAGATTACAATCATAAAAGGAGAATAACACACACAAGAATGAAATAGTGGTTAATATGATGTAACCACACATTAAGGCTCAAAACTTACACGGTTATGTGTTTTAGCTCAAAAATCATGTTCCACAATATATTTCAAGCAAGTTTCAATTAAAAGTTTTCACTCAAATCAATTGGGATGCCCTATAGATAAATTCCTTGAAAAATTTTATTATTTTGGCTAAGCTAATTTTATATAAGTATATTGAAAAGAAATATAATAAACTAAGAAAAAATGCAAATAGGGCTCTAATTCTCTAAAATATATATAAACCAAGAAAAATGCAACTAAGAATTTTAAAAGACCTAGCAATAGCAGAAAAAATGAAATATGAAAGTGTTTGGGATTGGGATTGGAATTTTTCACCCAAGATTCACCGATTGGTCAGACGACCTCCCCACACTTAAAAATTTACATGGTTCTCTGTGCATTCAATGATGAGCAAGGGATACAGAGACTTTACGGATTGTCATCTTCAACTGATGGATCATTCAGTTGCTATATGTTCTTTCTTCTGCTTCTCTTTTTGCTTAAGATGACTCATCCTGAAGAGATAGAAAATAAGATATAGTAAGATGAACAAATTTTAAGAGAAGGAAGCATATATTGTTCAAATGAGGTAATAATAATTACTAAAATGAAGTAAGTTAATAAGCGTGTGACATTAAAAAAATAGTGCAAGAATTCTAAGTTGCGCGCGGTTTAGAACTCACGCACCAGCACTTAAAAGCTGTGTCACAACTACACAAAGTACACATATACTCACTCATTTTAATGTGTCTAAGATTTTTCAAAGATAAATATTCAAGTCAAAGTAACAAGCAATCAATAAGAAGCATAAAAACTTAGGCAAATACCAAGTAATTGTGAAGCGGAAGGGGGGAAGGAAAATAGATTAGGTGTGTGAGTGAAATTACGAAACAAAATCACTAGAGATCACACACCAATCAATAACATCAATCAACATTAGTTACGTTGCCTATTTAACCAAAAAGTATGGACACATAGTTGCTATGTACTTAGAAAATGAAAAGAGGTTAGTTACAAAAGAGTTAATTGTCATGTACATAGCAAGTATAGTCCTTAGAACTTGAAAAGTTTTCAGAAAATTAAGAATAGGCAAGCTCACAACCCATCTTCATAAATAAAGTATTATGTTAAAATGAATAGTTTCGAGTATGTGTAGAGCACATAGTTAAACAAATAAGGGTCAACATATCATCAAAGCATAAGCATAAGCAATTGATGAGAGAACAAACAAAAATAACTCTAAAACAAAGTAGATTCAATCATCAATATTTCCAAACACTAATTTTTGCAAGATTGATTTGAAGAATGGAAGGTTCCACGCCTAATGTAACTCAAAACAAATAGGTATAAAGAAAATGAAGTAGATGAGTTACATAGGGCAAATTATATCAACTTGCAATAATAGGTAAACAAAACTTCAATTATGTAAAATGCACAAGTTTTGGTCAATTGAAAATCAATTCAACTCCACTCAATGAAAACAAGAAAAACAGGGCGAAAATAAGCATTGAATTCAAAACAAATTGGCCAGAATGTTCAATGAAGGCCTTTTTTGAGGCAATTTTGCTTTCCATGTGGTGTGCAAGGTCACATTGATACAGAATATCGTCAATAAAGACTGTGCAACACTGAGGATTTTTACCAAAATCTCATTACCAACCAACAAGAAACAACATTGCTTCAAAATCAGCAAGCATATGCACACAATCAAACAATTAACCAATTCAGCATCAATATCACAGTAAAATCAGCAAGATAGACTAATAATCCAACACTTTTCACCTATTCTAACATATACTAATAACCTAATCTACTAAAGCAGAAAATTAAACTAATTAACCAACTAACTAACTAATGGAGATGGTCGATCGTGGTTGGAAGGTGGCCAACAATGGAGGTTGGGTGAGAGGAGGGGACGTTGGGGAAGGTTATGGTGGAAGGTTGAGAGGGAAGAAGGGAAGAAGAAGGAAAGAAAAGGAAGAAGAAAAGAAAAGAAGAAGAGGGAAAACAGTGCTAAGGGGGTGTTAGGGTTTTTTCTAACCCTACCTACCCCCATTTTCAATTTTTTTTGGAAAAATATATACGCATACGCGAGTTCACATACGCGATGCAGGAGATGCTCACTGCCTCCTCACTTCCTGTACTTAGCAAAGGGATGCGTACACGATATCGCGATTTTGCGTACGCAAGTAGGAACGTGACACAAGTTGAGGGTGATGTGAGGAGGTTTCGCATACGTAAGCAGAAGGCCACGTACGCTAAATTGAAAAACGCCCAAAACTCTAGTGTTTTCAACCAAATTCATCAAAGATAATCTAAACTATGTACATCCTATAACCAGAATTTCAAAATGCAACAAAATTAGACAAAATGAACTAAGCACAAGGAAGATAATCAGAAGATCATACCGTGGTGGGGTGTCTCCCACCTAATACTTTCTTTAACGTCCTTAAGTTGGACATTTTGGTGAGCTCTTTGTCATGGTGGCTTATGCTTGAATTTATCCTGAAACTTCCACCAATGCTTGGACTTCCAATATGCTCCAGAATCTCCATTTAAGTGCACTAAGCTTTGATGAAGTTGTGAACAATTTAGGAGCTCCCAAAATTGATCTTCTTGTATGTCAGGATCCCAAATCTTATTTTTATACCCGTCTTCTAGTTGATCATCATGATTCCATACGAGTGAGAAACACACAGAATTCTCGTTTAAACACCAAATCATCCTCTTAGACCTATTCAATTTAACATTCCTCCAACTATGGGACCTAAGCCTTGAGGGTTCAACCTTAATGAGCCTAGCATTATTTTGCCAACCACTACACAACTCTCTCTTACTCTTCAATCCACAAAGAACTCTAAGTTGACCATACGTTTCAAGCAAACCATATTCAAGTGGGACAATAAAGCTAAGAGATATGAATTTTACCCACCCAATGATATGATGGATGGTTGCTTAGTGAGAGAGGCTCCAATTGGTTTTGGTAAGGTGATTGCAACTCCCTTGTACTTCTCTTTGATTACATCCACCTCTTGGCAAGCGTCTTCCATTCCCACTTCTCGATAAGGTTCGTCATATTCGATTACTTCCTCACCAACTTCTTCTAACTCTTCTCCATCACTCAAGTCATAACTCGAAGGTAATGTAAAATCCAGCTCAACATCAACCTCGAATTCAATGGAAGAAGGTTCATCAAACTCAAAGAGATCATTAGTTGGTGTGAAATTGTCTTCAATAATAGAACTTGCCTCTTTCTCAACTTCTTTTGATTCTTCCTCATCACTTGAATCTTGTCTTGGAGGGTACTCGTTATCCTCCTCGACATCCATTTCAAACTCAATGGAAGAAGACTTGACAACTTCCACAAAATCGTCAACATTACTAATTGGTGTGGAAGTGGCCTCAACTCTAGAATTCACCTCTTGCTCAACTTCTCCCAAAGCTTCCACCATTTCTTCATCTTCAATGCATTCCACTTCCTCCACTTATTGCAATACATATGTCCACTCTTTGTTCTCCAATTGAGATTCTAAAATCTCTTTCATACCCCGCTCTTCAATTGATTCTCTTCGTTCGTCAACGGGAGTGCTTTGATTGCATGAACGTGTGGAGATCAATTAGGTTAAAGCCTCGCCAAAAGTAGCCATGGTAGCGTTGGATCTCTCGATTGACTCTTGCCTCTCCTTTCTTACCTCCATTTGCTCTTGAAGAAAGGAATAGAGAGCATCGTCTATGGAGGATTGTGGTGGAAAGGAAGTTTCATCATTTGGAAGAAGATTTTCATATATGGGAGGTGGTTTATAATGGTGAGAATATTAAAGTGGTGTATATATTTGTAGTTCTTGGGAATATTGGTGTAAGATTGATGGTGGTTCAAAGGGTGCTCATTCATAGTGGTCACAAGGATAGTTGTATGGTGGGTATGGATTAGGACTACAAGGAGGTGTTTAGTCATAGGATGGGACTTGTGAGTATGGTTGAGGGCTATGTTGAGGAGTTGGTTCATATTAGCATGCATTATGGGGTGGATTGTAACCATAAGAGACCGGAAGAGGTTGTTGCCAAAAAGGTTGTTTATAAGCATGTGGCTCCTCCTTCAATTGATTCCACGATCCATGATGCGATTCGTCATTGAAGTTTTCATTTCCTACAACATAGTTGTAACCAAACTTATAGCCAAAAGGATGAGAATTTATGGTATAAAGAGAAAATAAAACAAAGCTAACAAGAAACAAAGAAAAACAAATTCCTAAAACTAGCAAACAAACTAAAAGCAAACTATTCACAATATGAACACATTAACAATAATCAATAACAAGCACACATTGCAAGTCTTCGGCAACGGTGCCAAAAATTTGACAAAGAGCTAATCGTCTGTTTAGAATTTCTCAATAGAATTCCGTTGCAAGCATAGTCTAAACCAACAAACAACTCTCAATCAAAGTTTAAAAGGTTGTCACAATGCAAACCAATAAAAATACCGAGAGTATTAGATCTCGGGTCGTCTCTCAAAGAAATTGCAGTGAGGTGTACGTATCATTGGCTCTGAGAAATATCGGGGGTTGATAGCAGTAAACACGAAATGTAAATAGTAAGAAATTAAATGAGCATGCAAGGTATTAAAATAAAAGCAATTAAAGCAATGGAAAGAAAATTCAATTGTAAAAAGATATTAGCAAGGGTTGATGGCTAAGGATCACTTTTCTTGTTACTAACCACAACATAGTAATTACAAAGAGCAAACCCATTTCTCATCCTCAACATTGGAGGAAAGTCAAATGGGCTTAACTAATCCTAATTCATAAGTCCTTGCAAACTTACTAATTAACTTAGTGAAAGACTAGCATCAATGGAAACAAGACTAATTAAGATCTCTAAATTATCAAGCAACTTGGATATTAGTAACTCAAGGTCACCCAAGTTACTAACCCAAACCAAGAATACAAAAATTTACTCAAAAACTAAGAGAAGCATTTTATCAAATACATGGTAGGCATAAAAAGAAAATCATCATAAATTGTATGAATTAATAAAATCTACAACTACTCAATGCAAGAAAACAATAATAACAACTCAAACAAGCATCAAGGAAATATAAAACATCAAAATGCATTAAGAGAAATTGAAATTAACAAGGGTTTATGAACATAAAAGCAACAAAATAGATAAAATTAACAAGTAAAACTAAGAGAATTGAGATACAAGAACAATAAAAAGTAAGAAAAACTAGATTAAAACAACATCAAAAACTAAATCTAGGGAGAAAACTAAATCTAAAACCCTAAATTTTAGAGAAAAGAGAGAGCTTCTCTCTCTAGAATATGACCTAAAATATGTTACTAAACTATTCTAATTGCTCCTCCTTTGTTCCTTCTTGAGTTTGGCTTGAAATACTTCAGAAATGAGTTGGATTGGGTCCAAAATACTCCAGAAATCGCAAGTCACGTGCTTCTTTAATGAGACACGTTTTTTATATCTCGCTTACGTGAGATTTTGGCTGCGTACATGAATAGCTTAACTCAACATTCACTATATAGATATGCATATGATTTTGAAGTCCTGAATGTTAGCTTTCTAATGCAACTGGAACCGCCTCATTTGGAGCTCTACAGTTCAAGTTATGATCAATTTAGTACTAAGAGGTCAGGGTTGACAGCTCTACATATTATTCACTTCATGAATTTTCCATTTTTGCATGCTTTTCCTTCTTCTTTCCAAGTCATCCTTGTCTTCTAAAATTTAAATCACTTAAACAAACACATTAAGATATCGAATGGAATAAAGATGAATTAAATTCGACAATTTAAAAGCATAAAAAGTATGTTTTTCACAATCAAATACAATTAGGAGAAATTCACAAAAGCATGCATTTTTCATGAATAAATGTAAAATAAATTGATAAAATTCACTCATTTTAATACAAGATAAATTATAAAATTGTAGTTTATCAGTTGTATAGCATATATTAATTGAATACTATTTTATTTTTTATGAAATAAAAACAAACATAGATAGAAAAATGAAGGCATGATTTTTGAAATACTGTCAGCAAAAATGAAAAAAGAGAGAGAAAGAGAGAAGAGAAAAAGTCATTGTTACTCCATTTCCTTGAGTGACCCCTTCTGTGTAGAGTATGTCTCTTTCGGAAGGTTCGTATTCATTACTAGATATCTCTAGTTCTCTACAGCCTGTAAGAAACAAGAACATTATTATCTAGCTGTGTCTGAATATCATTTATTTTTCTAAAGTGGTAAACGCAAAATAACAACTTTATGCAAATAAGTGAATAATTCTTTTACATATCCAGTAAACAACTAAGAGCCTCACAAAAGAAGGGAAAAAGGACAACGAAAATAAGTCACCATAATGAAAGAGTTCATAAATTTATAAACGTTTTTTATTTTATGGGAACAATATTTTGTGTCATCGGAATGGTCAAGAGATAAGTTAATTTATCCATTTTTCAATGTTCAAGTTTTAGAAATGAAAATAGTCGCGATTTCTACTTCCTCACACCAGATTAGACAAATACTATAGTGACAAGGAAGAATTAGGGGTCAATATTTTTAATAAAAAAATATATAAAAAATTAGTTAGCTTAGTGTTAACTTAAATAATAAAAAAACCTAGTATTTGCTTTCTAAAAATAAATCTATATTACGAGAATACTATTTCAGCTTTGCCCATGCCTGAAATATCCCTAGGACTTGTTTCATTATTATTATTTAAAATCCCTAGTACCAAAAAACACGGATTGTAAGTTGTAACCTCAAATTTCTATTGAGCATTGTAGCACGTGGTGAATGGTGATGAAGAATTCTGGCAAATTTATGACTGACTTGTCATGTGTGTAACACGTGCCAGTCCCCAGCATGCCTGTCCGGCTGTCCTTTCCATATGATTCCTCTTTTCTGAGACTTTACCATGTCCATGTGACATTAAATGTGCCATCATGAAATGATGTAGTAACTTGAAGAAACTTTACGACACCAATGTGTTTATTTTCATTTGGTAGTTCCCACCCACTTACCTGATACCTCTTGTTTATTTTCATTTGGTAGTTCCACCCACTTATCTGACGCCTCTTATGTGTAGACTCATCTTGTCAATTAATGCACCAATTGCTAACTCAAGTAAATGCTCTTGGATCTTCTACATTGTATACCACTAATTTAGATTGCAACTTATTTTCGTTTATCTTATCATATCTCCGAGAGGTAAATACTAATTTAATATTTAAAAGATTCAGACGTTGAAAAAATAGTACTTAAAAGATATTATTGATAAAAAGATCTTTATAAGAAATTAATTTTGATAAAAATGACCAATCGTCGATAAAGTTACCTAGAATTAAAGTTAAATACCGTGTCATTTAACAATGATCAAAATTACAAAAGTTATCCATACTTTTAATTTTGGGTAAAATATATTTTTTGTCTCTAAAATTTACTAAAAGTTTTGAAATTACTCCTAAGTTTTAATTTTATCTCAAAAATTTTTTATTTGCATCAATTCTACCTCTGAGCGTTAACAACGTTCAAATCACTAACAATGTTAGTGACATGGCAAAAAAGGAGTTCTGATGTGGCAACTAGTATCTGAGTCATATTTAAAATATTTTTTATTTTTTTGTTTAAAAATTTATATTACAAAAATTAAATGAATAAAAATCTCAACCTAAACCCTAAAATTTACTTCTTCATCTTTATCTTCATTTTCTTCACTCTCTGTAAAAATAAGAAAGAAACTCTAACTAATAGCTTTCCAAAGGTTCTACATCATCACAAAAAAGCAGTAGGCGACACGAACGCTTACATGCAACTATGGTGAATTCTTTGTACTGAGATAGTCGAAGAGATCAGAAAATTCCGGCCAGAAATTTTAGGGCTGTGTATACTTTGATGTAAGTTTCAGTGCTTTTAATTTGTTTTGATGTCTTTATGGGTTTCTTCAAGTATTTTTTTTTATGTTGTAGATTGGGAAGGAGTGCACTTTCTTTGCCTTGGACAGATAGAGTTGTAGAAACACAAGAGGTTGAGGTTGTAAGATTGAAGATGAGGATTTTCACCTTGAAGGCTAAATTAGCTTATGCTAAATACAAACTGTTGGTGGTTGTTATCTTTGGTGTTGCGGGTTGGTTTATGGTAATTTTAATGTTTTATTCGTGGGTGAAGAATGGAACCCATTTGAGATTAGAATATTGATGCACCTAAGACTGCTAAAATTAGTAGAAGTGAGAGTAGGTGGCTATTTGTAATCAGTTCCAAAAGTGTACTCAACTGCAAAAACTTGTTAATGTAGTTGTCCTTGAAGTTTAATTTGTATTTCAAAAATACCCCTGAAAGAATTAAAATAGTTTGGGTTTAAAATTGGCATTAAGACCTTGTTGTCACAAATTATCTTACCTAATACAGACAAATTTAAGTAATGAGAGACAATTTTAGTAGTGCACTAATAAAATATTGTATAAAAATATCCATCACATTAGCCATTATCAAAATAACATAAGTATTAATCAAGATCATCTCTAATTAACATAAGTCATAACCAAAGTGAGAACTAAATAACATAAGTCATTAACAAAATAATTCAGTAACAAAGGAAGAGTTGGTCCCACATAGTTTAATACGAAATGCCAATATTTTTCATTCTTTCAAAAGAATCACCAAATATAATAGGTGACACAACTAAAATCCAGTGAGAGCACTTTGAGTCTGACTCCCTTGTGATGAAGGTTGTCCTTGTGCACTTGAAGTTGAGTTGCTCCTAAGCATTCTAGTTGGCCTTGGTGGCTGGATTTTTTGTGTCCTTTTGGTTGGGTGTTAAGCCTTGCTGCAACATTGACCAAACAGATCCAACATTACCAGCAGTGTTATTCTGGGCTGGCAATGTTGTAACGGTTGCAACAGTTCCAGTATTGTTGTGTTGGGTTGGCGATGCTGAGGATGTTGTAACAGTTCTAGCATTGTTGTTTTGGGATGGCGATGCTGAGGATGTGGCAACAGTTGTTTCCTATTATGGACATTAACAAAAAAACATCCACAGTTACAATTAATATGAGATAAACAACACACAAAATAGTGCTAAATTTAGAACCATAATTAATGGATAAGTACTCACACTTGGCTTTCTAAGAGAGCAGTCTCGCTAGTTATGGCCCAATTTTAGACAACGAGAACATTTTTGTTGTAATCCGAGCCTAGATGTGCTTGGGTCCTGTGGTTCTCCACCCTCACCTCTTGCTCTTTTCTTCTTGGGCCTCCCAATTGGCACTCTGTGTGATGGAGGCATCACATCTGGATGAAAAATTCTCTCCTACATAGTGTGTCCATTACAAGGGTTAATCATGCATGGAAGTATAACAAGCCACATAAGCAACTTTAGTGTAATAGCTTGCAACATATTTTTGAATATCCTCTTTAGCACAATTAATTGCACTAATTGCATGTGGACAAGGTAAACCAATCATCTGAAATATTCTACAAGTACATTCTTTCTTCAGAAGGTCTACTACAAATTTGTCTCTGCATTTTGTGACTTCAAACCTTGAAATTTCGGCAGCTACCGGAAACCACCACCTAGAAGCATCTATTTCCTTTTGTAAATTAAGCTTAATCCTAGGAAGAATATCATCCTTATACTTCTCAATTAATGCCCTATTTTCAGCCTATCTATTCAACAAATAAACTCTAATATCTTCTACCATTGTCAACATTAGTTTTTTCCTTGATTCAATAATTGTTGAGTTGAAGCTTTCACACATATTATTGACAAGAGTGTCACACTTGGGATAGAATTCAAACCTTGATCTAGTTCAATACTTTGGCCGAATTCCAATCAAGTGTCGATAGGCACCCTTACTAACGGCTCGGCTATCCATCAACTCATTCTCCCATGCTGCTAGATATGTAAATTTTGCAGCTCTCCACATCCTTTTCTTAAGGTTCAGCCCTGAAATTTTTTTTTTTGAAGTTAGCATAAAAGTGTCTCACACAGAATCTGTGATCAACACCTGGAAGTACTTCATCAAAGTTGGCACCAAGCCCTGCATATACAAGGTGCAGAATTTTAACTACACATTAATATATAGTGCAGAATTTTTAATTCACAGCAATACAAGGTGCAGAAAATTAACTACACATCAATATATAGTGCAAAAATTTAAATTCACAGTAATATATAGTGTAGAAATTTTAAATGCACTAAAATACAAGTTATTAGATTACCTTTTGTTGGCCAGACATGAACTTGCTTCGTAATAATTTATCCTCTCCTATGTCATTAATTAAGTTTGAGAGGAACCACTTCCGTGAATCTTTTGTCTTAGCCTCCACGACTGCATATGCGATCGGTAGCAACTAGTCATTCGAATCCCACCCTATGGCAACCAATAGCCATGCTCCATATGGTGTCTTCAAAAAATAGCCATCAATCCCTATCATGGGACTATACTTCATGAAACCTTTCTTGCAAGCCTTTAAACAAATGTAAATCCTATAAAATCGTGGACTTAAGTCCATTAATGTATCATGGTGCTCAATTTGGGCTGCTAGAGGTAATTGGACTTGCGGTTTCACAGATGAACCATGATTGGTCTGCAGAAACTCATGGCAATAGTCATAAAGTCTTCTATACTGCTCTCTAAAAGTTCTATTAATGTCAACCAGTGCAATCTGCTTAGCTCGAAATGCCTTTGCTCTTAAAATCTGCACATTCCACTTATTAAGAGTCCTACTTTGTATAGTGCTCAGCTTCAATTTCAGATTCTCTTCCACCTTCCTCCTGAAAGCCTTCGCCAGCCACTTCGACTTTATCACTTTTATGTCAAATGCAGTGTTACTAGAATAATGATCATTAACAGTTCTTAGCTGTCAACTATCTTCATTGGCCATCTTCACTGCATATGCAAACCATTCACACCCATCTCCACACTTAGCCCTCACCCGGACATTGTCCACTATTGAAAATTTTATATTTCTCCCTGTGTGAACAACATATGATGTCACAGCTTCCTTGAACTCCTCTCTTGTTGCATAGAGAGTTCCAGCTTCCCACTTATAATTGCTCATATCCTTCAACTCTTTGTGAACGGGAAATTTCTTCGTGTTGCCTTCATCATCCTCACTTGATATCTCCTCTAACTCATCCCTGTTCAATCCTTCATCATCGCTTAAACAAGAGCTCGTTCTCTTTACAACATCCACCTTTTGAGTTTTCTTTAATTTCTCGACGGCAGTCTTACTTTTCTTAGACTTTCTCATGTCTTGTTGCATCTCTCCAAGAGTTATATCAACATCAAATAGCCCATCATTTTCACAATAATCATCTTCAATATCACTAAAATGAATATCAAAATCAGCCTCATAATCCAGGTCATCAGTGTCATCCTTTTCTTCACTATTCTCCCTATCAACAACATTCTGAACCACTCTTTCAACATTTAAATGGACATCCACTATTCCCTAATTTTGGGCCTCCACTTTAATATTTTGGCCTCTCTAATGTTACTTGGCCCACTATCAGCATCCACACACTCTTTATCAACAACCTTGCTCCCACCCCCAACATCTAAATAACCAATGTCATAACAGAAATCATCAGGGACTGAAGTCTTATGCACTACATACAAGTCAACCACCTTTTTTCAACTCCTATATTTGCCATTTCGATTGCTTCTTTATCACCTCTCAAGAACTTTAACCCTTCTAATCCTAACTCAACATCTTTATACCACAGTATCCCAATGTTCTCAGGAATGTACCCAAGTTTTTCTACCATATCATAAGCCTCCATAACACTCCATCTATCTCTGTCACACTAATCAAATATTGTCACCTCACCATCAATATACTCAATTTGACCGTTGTCACTACAAACCTACCCCTGTGATGAACCCTAACACTGAAATCATCCATCATGCCATTATAAAAAAATTTCCAAAACAAAAAATAGAGTAACTAATCATTCAAAAATATAGAGCACGTAAACATGATATTTTTCACAAAATCAGAATAGAAACCCCTCAATCCCTCACTCCAATATAACCCTACAGCAATCAAGAGTGATAAAAAAAGCCTAAACCCTAACCATTCAAACAATGCAGCCTCAAAATTAAATGGTGGTCTACCTCGTCAGAAACCTTGTTTAGAACGGCGCTACCTCAACCTCTCCCAATGGCTGCCTCGTCGGCGATCGGTGGCTGCGTAGGTGTCTCCCTCCTCTTACAATCGGCGTTCTGCTCCTCGCCAGCATTCTGTTCCTCGCAATCATCGAAGAATGCACAGCTTCACATTTACTCCCTCGTCGATGACTGAACCCTATCCCAGAATCCTCACTCGGCATCGACGACGTCGCCACTTGCGTCGTTCTGCACATCGCTGCAGTGGGATGAAGAGAATGGCGCGACATGTGACCACCCTCTAAGTCGGTTCTTGTTCGTGTGATTGTTTCTCTGGCTTTGTTTCTTCGTGGCAAAGGGAAAACAAATGGGAAGACATTTGAAAAAGGGAAGACACTTGGGTTACTCACACAAGGATATTTTGGGGATTTCACTTTCCTTGCCACATCAGACACTCCATTTTACGACATCATTAACAACTGTTACTGATTTGAATGACATTAACTTAAAGGGTAGAATTGATGCAAATTGAAAACTTCTGGGATAAAATTGAAACAAATTGAAACTTAGGGGTAATTTTGAAACTTTTAGTAAACTTCAGAGACAAAAAGTATACTTTACCCTTTAATTTTTATAATTTTAAAAACATCTCAATTTCAATTTTCTAAAAACCCTAATCCCCTTTTTTTTTTCTGAAACTCTCGTCTCTTCCTTTTTTTCATTATCATCCACCAATGTTTCCTTCTTCTTCCCCCATAAACTCCTCCTCATTTTCGTTCGCCTCCGTCTCTACCTTCCTCCTCCTTCTTCCATTGACTAACCTCCAGCTCTGCCTCACTTTAACAGTGTCACCTTCCTCCTTCCTCCTTCTTCTCTCTCTTCTTAAAATAGGTAGGTACAAGAATGCATAAGAACTCTGGTGGATTCCAAACAACAAAGCTGTTGTTGGTGGGGATGTTCCAAGAAACGATATCATTAGTGAAGGAATCGTCAACCATGTCATACGTCTTCAATAAGAACGTTGCTGGTCCACCTCCTGCTCCTCCTTTGGTCTTCAAAAACCCTACTTGATGAATAAGAACCAACACCAAAGTTGTGAAGAGAAAGGAAAAAGGCATATTCAAGGTATGAATGATGATTAGTGGTAGCAAAACCAAGAAAATAAGGTGAAGAAGGATTTTTCCTTGTAGTGTTGTTAGAAAATGGGACAGTAACAGTAGCAGTAGAGGCAAAAAAAGGATGAGAATCATGTCGCGCCCTCTTAAATAGATTGTGTCCATTGTTGTTGTTCGTGGTGTGAAATTCCACAGGCTTTCTTGAACGGGGACAACCTGAGCATATGGCATTCACAATACTTGTGATTAGGAGCAACATCTCTTGAACATCTCCATTTCTTACCATCTGTTCTCCTACACCTATTTGGTTCTGCATCATTATTGTTACTGCTTGATAGCCTCAGATTGAAACCACATGCTTCCACTGCTTTAACAAATAGTAGAATAGAATAGAATTAGAATACATAAACAAAACAAAGAAAGCAACAACACATGATTTTTTGAGTGTCAAAATGAAATAAGCATACAAGGGGAATTAGGTTTCTAAAATTATAAAAATTAAAAGTATGAGTAACTTTTGTAATTATGATAATTGTTAATTGACACGTCAGCATTTAACCATAAGTCCAGGTAACTCAATTGACGGCCGGTCATTTTTGTCAAAATTAATCTTTTTTTAGGGGTCTTTTTATCAGTAAAATCTTTCAGGTACCATTTGTCAATATTTGAATATTTTGAGTACCAAATTAGTATTTACCTCTATATCTAAATTTCATTATTAGAGATCAGTTGAATAAGTTCAATCCAATCTTTTGAAAAATTGGATGAGTTGGTTAAAATTTCCCGACAAAATGAATTCCAAGTTTCCAACTGCTACCCAAATGGTAAGTTCAATCATCCATTATATGATCATCGCCGTCCCATGAAAAATTTTTTTTTTTTTCAAAACTTCGAAGCTGATATGCATTAAATGCAACTATGCCCCCACCAAAAAGTTATTGTTACGGTTCTGGGCAAGAATAGTTATTCCTAAATGCCGATTAAATGAATATATTATGTTATGAACTTAGTAAAGTCTAACAGAAAAATAATCAAAAGGCATAAAAGGTCATAAACTTAGTACGTTGCCAAATAATGGCATTATAGGCAGTAAACATCTAAATGATTACATCAAAAAGATGATATAAGGGAAAAATGAGAATACAATAGGTACACATTATTTTCTAACTATCACCTAAAAGTACTACTGACTTAAACATCGGAGTGTTTTTGCAGGTTGTCCTACATAATGCAAATTAGGATTCCTATAACTCATCAGTTCGAAAACTCTATATCAAGTATGAACATTTGATGTCATCTGTGCGATCCTAGGCAGTTAGCACCATAGCTAATCGTGAAGTCAAATCAATTATTCACCCAATAACACCTTATGAGAAAAAGCAAGATGGTGATGATAGACACGAGACTGACCTCACCCCTGATCCCAAGGAGAGGGAAAGTCAGAATCAAAGCCCCCTGGATTTGGTCGCCAAGAAGGTCAAAACACTGGGGGTCGGCACTTCGTGGATCTTGGAGAGGATTATGTCCATGCTATGCAAGAAATGCATCATCGTGTGCAAGAATTAGAATGCCAACTTGCTGAGCGATCGCAATCGTGGTAATCCCAATTTCGAAGTTGTACAACAAGAGGTCGACATGATAGTTGTGATAGAAGGACCCTGGAACAAGGCCATAGATGGCGTCAGGAAGATGACCATCGTCGTTCTCACCCCGAAATAATAGGAGGGAGTCTCTCCGACGTAATAAAGGACATCGTGATCTAGAAAGGAGATCAAGAGCTGAATCCCATTCGGCCCCTCTAAAAGGAGGAGAACACCTAAAGGGAATCCAAGTCCTACAAGTTTGGATGCCGAAACACTTTGACCAAACCAACAAATATGAAGTATGAGGGATTTCGGATTCTCAGGAGCATGTTGATTCCTTTGAAGCAAGAATGAATCTAGAAGGATTTAGAAGATGCTATTCGATGCAACACTTTTCCGGTAACATTATCGGGACCAACAATGGCACGGTTTAACTTCCTGCCCTCCGGAATCATCTTTTCTTTTACTGAAATCAAGTCAAAATTTCTTGCACATTTCACCACTACCAGAAGAACTCAAGCGAAGCATCCGATCTCGTTGCTTGGTGTCGAACAAAGAGTTGGGAAAGCATATGAGATTATTTGGATCGTTTCAATAAAGCGTTGCTAGAAGTTAACACACAAACTCCCAAGGTTGTATGTTTATGTCTTATCACAAGATTATTGGAAGGCAATTTCAGGCGATACTTGACCTCCAAGAATGTCAAGTCTATAGAGGAAATCCACCAAATCACCTTGGAGTATATGCAAGATGAAGATGTCTTAAAGGTGGTGTCTACTAAAAGAAAGAATCCTACTCTGTCACCTAATAAGACCAGTAGTTCGGGACAATCATCTACGCCGAAGGCTACAACACCACGAGTTGAAAAGTTCACCAATACCCTTTTGGTATTTCGTTGACTAAGGTTTATCAACAAGTGCAGAGGGATGTTCTACCTAAGGCAAGACAGATCCAACCAAACATAAGTCTTATGGTCACCAAACTAAAGATTGTATAGATTTAAAGGATGCGTTAAAACAAATAGTTTAAGATGGAAAACTACTAAAGTTTGTTCAACATATGAGGCCACCCAGAAGATATGATGACAATGAAGACCGGAAAACAAAAAGCTCCAGAAACACCCGATTTGCCGAGCTCCAAGATGATATTGCTTCAAATCGTGATACATGTGGTTGTGGGAAAGACATGCCAGTCCCCAGTACGCCTGTCCTTTCCATATGGTTCCTCTTTCATGAGACTTTACCATGTCCATGTGACATTAAATGTGTCATCACGAAATGATGTAGTGTGTGTTTAGATTAACGTTTACAAATAGAGGTTTATATAAAATTGATTTTGATCAAAAAGTGAGTTAGTATAACATGATTTATGTTTGGTAATTTTTATTCAAAATGAATTATAATAAACTAAATATTATTTGTGTTACATTATTCAAAATTACTTTTAGATGAAAAATTTTAGAAAAGGATATTTTATGTTTGGTATTCAAAATGAATTATAATAAACTAAATATTATTTGTGTTACATTATTCAAAATTACTTTTAGATGAAAAATTTTAGAAAATAGAAAAGATTTAAATAATTATTTTATGTTATCTTATAATTTTATTTTAAATATTTAGA
>NC_029789.2:1582459-1583696 GCF_000816755.2 Arachis ipaensis | reverse complement strand
GTGATTTTTATTCAAAATAAATTATAATAAATTAAATATTATTTGAATTACATTATTCAAAATCTTTTTAGATAAAAAATTAAAGAAAAGAACATGAATTTAAATAATTATTTGATATTATCTTATAATTTTATTTTAGATATTTAAATAAATTTTAATATTTTTTTAGTATTTTCAGTTATCTTTAATATTTTAATAGAATTAATAGAATCATAATACAAAGTAAAAAAAATATTCCATACAAAAAAAATAACAATAACAATAAAAGAACTCATATAAATTAAAAAATAATAATATACATAAGAGAATATTAAAAATAATGTTATAAAAAAAACATACGAATAGTGAAGGATATAATTAGTATATAGAACATAAATTTTAATATAACGTAATAAAAAACTAGAATTTATAACTTTTGATAAACGTGGGTTGAAGATAGAAATTATTTAACATTTAAATGATAAAAACATTATCAAATATTTTTTTTGGTGACGTTATCAAATATGAAGATGAAGAAACGCGCTTCTCTTTCTTACGACGCAAAACCAAATACACCCATAATAACTTGCACAAACTCAGGCATTTCTCTACGACACCAATGTATTTATTTTCATTTGGTGATTCCCACCCACTTATCTGACAGCTCTTGTTTATTTTTATTTGGTAGTTCCCACCCACTTATCTGACACCTCTTATATGCAGCCTCACCTTGTCAATTAATGCACCAATTGCTAACTCAGGTAAATGCTCTTGGATCTTCTACATTATATACTACTCAGGTGGTAGTTCCCACCCACTTATCTGACACCGCAGGCATTATTAAAGCAATAGAAGATTTTTTGGCAATAGAAGGAATGCTCGGCAAAAACAAAAAGGAATTTGTGAAAGTGAATTAAAATGGCCGCATCTAATAAAAATTACAGGTATATCGTAGTATCATCACTCTAAAGCATAAAAATAGCCTGCTTCCAACTGAATCCGATGTGTCTATGCATGAAACCATAGAACCAATAATTTCTAAATGGAGTTTAAGGGTCTGCTCTGTCCAGCATTCATTCAAAAGCAGCAGATAAAACCAAATGAAGCACAATTTAACATAAAATTACTAATTTTTAAAGATAAAAATATGTGATTTTCTAATAATAGTTAAAAAAATTGTATCAATATTTTATATCTAAAAACACTTTTGAAAAAATATATAATAATTTTTTTATTTCTTCAATTTTTGAGAATTTAT
>NC_029789.2:1582070-1582422 GCF_000816755.2 Arachis ipaensis | reverse complement strand
TTTCCAATTGTTATTGAACTTTTTTCTATTCAAATAAAAAAAATACCAAGAGATATAAATGATTGTAAAAATTACTAAATTTGGAGAACAAATATATTTCATTTTTTAAGGTAATTTATAAAAAACTGTCAAAATATAATTTCTATTTTTGAGTTTATCGTCCTACACTTAATAGATTTTGTCAATCTAAAATTATCTTTAAAAAACTAAAATGTAAATTTTTAAAATGCAAAATGAGGCTAATTTTTTTTGTATTGGATTATTTTTGGTAATTTTTGTTAATATTATGATTTTTGGTGTAATATGATAATATCAGAGGTATGTAAGATAAAAAAAAAATTGCGAGTAAAAA
>NC_029789.2:1580995-1582059 GCF_000816755.2 Arachis ipaensis | reverse complement strand
ATAATTTTAAATAGGAAAAAAAAATCAAAAATTGTGAGTCACAATTTTTTTGGTTATACAAATCGGTACTTATAATTTATGTTATGTATTATATTTGTAGAATACCCTAATTTAAACTTATATAAGTGAAATACACCGCTTCATCCGTCGTGTGAAAAATATTAGCGACAAAATGATAATTTACTCTATTATATTTGTTTACAATATCCTGTTGTGTGACTTGTGACCCCAGCTAAAATTTGAAAAGTTGTGCAATGAGTGCCAACAAAAGTTTATTGAGAAACTTCGTTTTACAAACTTTTCAATTATTGAGGGCATTGCTGTGGTCTTTTTTTATTTAAATAAAATAAATTATTTATTTACTCAAATAAATCGTAATATATAATTTTATTATTTTAAATATTTAATTATATTTTCATTGGTAAAAGAACAAAAACAAAAATAATATCAAAAATAGAATAATTTTTTTCATATTTTCTTAATCACTGTCAAAGAAAATAAGCAAAAAATAGAAGTGAGAGAAAACCATTATCAATTGATTTAAGTACAAACAGAAAATGAGGGACGACAATGATTTCACTAAAATATTTATATGCCAATATTAGAAGTTATCTAATATTATTAGGAGTTTATTGTATCATTATTCGATATTTTTGTTGGGTAAAATACTATTTTGATC
The DNA here is from genome assembly GCF_000816755.2 of Arachis ipaensis. NCBI lineage: Eukaryota > Viridiplantae > Streptophyta > Magnoliopsida > Fabales > Fabaceae > Arachis > Arachis ipaensis. The sequence continues at coordinate 1,581,380 of NC_029789.2, read as the reverse complement.
TCTAATATTTGAGATAAATCTTAATTTGGTAGGTTTCTAACATTTTAAACATTTTATTTCTATTCTAAAAAGATTTAAATAGATTTAATGTTATCCTACCATTAAATTTGACACTAATAGTATACAAAATGAATTTTACTAGTTAAGTCATAGTTTTTTTCATGTGTTAGAAAAACAAATCTAAAATTTTCTTTTAACACTTCTTCTCCTCAATTTTCTTTTTGTACAAAACTTTAAATCCTAATAATCAATTATCAACGCTCCAAAATCAAAAGAAAAATTTTTATATTAGTGATCATTAGTGGATCGATTTTGCTTACATACTAAAATCAAATGTTGTTGGCTCTTCAATATACAAATTATTTGTGTTAAATTTAAAAGATAG
>NC_029789.2:1577595-1578244 GCF_000816755.2 Arachis ipaensis | reverse complement strand
AAATAAATTGCTATATTAATTGTAAGTTTTTTGAAATATTTTTTATTATGTGATAAGAATTTTACTTTAAGTTATGTGAGAAAAATATATGAAAAATTAGTAAGTTAAGAAAAAAGATTGATTTATGGACCACTTAGATTCATGATTTTTAATTTTATGAAATAAATTGAGTTATTTAGCAAATTTTAGGAATATTAAGGATAAAATTAAATCAATTGTAATAATAAAAAATTAATTCAAATAGTTTAAACTTGTCTTACGTAACATTTTTTAATTATTATTAGAATAATTATATAATTTTAATAATAAATATTATATATATAAAATTATAGATACTATTTTATTATATAAGATAACTTTAAATATTATATCCTACTATTACGATAATAACATATTAATAAGGACATCCTATTAATAATACATAGACAAATTATTGTGTGACACCTGAACAAACTGAATTATGCCACGTGATACTGCTATCTACATCGATATGCTATATGTCACTAGTTGTCATTTTAGTACCTAATTACACGTGGTTGAACAACATATTCTGGTACCTGATATTGATTGCTCACCAAATTGAGAGTAAATTGAATAAGGGTTAACTATTTAATTGTTAATTTGGTATTCAAAAAAATTCGGTCTTTTT
>NC_029789.2:1576673-1577552 GCF_000816755.2 Arachis ipaensis | reverse complement strand
GGTAAATCAAAATAAAAAAACCTTTTTAAAAAATTTACTTGACATAAAATTATTAAATTTTAAAAATAAAAAAATCTTATTTTTTAATAATAATTATAAAAATTTATATTAAAATCTAATTTTTAAAATTTATTTTCAGAATATATTTAATATTTTTAAATTATTTTTATTGATACAATTTTTTAAATACTATTTTGATAATTTAATTGTGGAATAAATTAGGTAGCGTTTGTTTTCGGAGACAGGACACAGAGACATCTTTAAAAAGTATGAGGAATGCTAGAGGGCCAGCAACTTTTGGGATTTATAACCATCAAATAGCCATCAATAAGGCTTTTAATGGTGTAAGATTAATATGAGATTTCATCTAATGGCTCACTCTTCTTTGATGGTTACATACTGGCCAGAATATGATAAAATTGCTAGCCCCCTAGACTTTTCTAAAAAGTATTTGGAAGCAGAGACATGGACACTTAACACATTGTCTCCGAGACAGTTTTTTATATTTTTGTGTTTACTTTTTTACCGAAGGACAATAATGAACACGTGATTTGGAAGAGGGACACGGACTTTTTTTATGATTTGTTTTTTTTTTTCCATAGATATTTTTTATGAGGAATGCTAGGGGCCAGCAACTTTTGTGATTTATAGCCATCAAATAACCATCAATGATGGTTTTAATGGTATGAGATTGATGTGGGATTTCATCCTCACTTTTCTTTGCTCGTTACATGCTGGCCAGAATTTAACAAAGTTGCTGGCCCCTAGTACTATGCTTTTTCTCTATCTTTACGTTCTCCTTCTTTTTTTGTTCAGGTACTCTTTATTTTTTATATAATTTTTTATTGGGTTGGATAATTCATTCTTTTTTATCGTTCT
>NC_029789.2:1570519-1576649 GCF_000816755.2 Arachis ipaensis | reverse complement strand
TATATATCCAAACATAATATTGCACGTTATATGTTCGATTATATCTTTAAAAACAAACACTTATGTCAAAGTACTGGCTCCATGTATTTCCTTAGCTTAACCCGTAGTAGAGTATGAATAGTGACTTTTCTTATTCAAGCACGAACACAAACCAAAAAACCAAAGGAAAAAAAAAAGCAGCAGCAGCATGGGTGACGGAGGAAAAAAAAGCAGCAGCAGCAGCATGGGTGACGGAGGAAAAAAAAGCAGCAGCAGCATCAGCAGCAGCATGATCAGAAGTATTTTCCGGTTTCGGATGGGATCCGAAAAGAAAAATTCGGAATACGACGACTTGCTGGAGAAAAGCAACATAGTCGGAGCAATCCATAGAGAAAGGGAAGAAAAAGAGATCATAGAAATACTGCTGAAAGAACCTGCTGGTGAAAACGGTGTTCCTCCTGTGGTTGCCATTACGGGGATTGCAGGAATAGGGAAGACAACACTTGCTCTCCTCGTTTGCGAAGACGACAAAGTCAAAGACCGTTTCGGATCGCCGATTTGGTTAAATGCCGCTGGCAAAACATTTGATGAGCTGGCATCCATTGCAGGACCTGTAAAGGCGGCGGCGACATCCGGCGGGAACCCGTCCTTGCTTGTGCTTGACGATTTAAGAGCTGAGATTAGTGAATCAACAGTGAGCGAGTTAAGGAAGCATGCTGTCTCCGTTGGAGCAGGAGCAATAATCGTAACTACACGTCGCACATGGCAGAGTTTTGGTGACGAAGCTATGCATGTTTTTTCCTTGGCGGGGCTCGATGAAGAACAGAGTTGGTCTCTGTTCACAAGTCTCCGAAGCAGTAACAAACACAAGGAAGAAATAAAAGAAATTCTGCACAACTGCCTTGGAGTCTCACCTCTAGCAACAAAGCTTGTGTCGAAATTTCTCGAGTCCAGGGCCGGGACTCTCGAAAAAGATAAACTCAGCGAATGGCTTCAGTTTCGTCTCCAGCCTCTTGCTGTACAGTTAGTTGCTTATTTGTCCCTTTTCCCTGATGACTATTTGATCCATGCTGATAGATTAATTCATCTCTGGATCGCCGAAGGGTTCGTCCCGCCGAAAGAATCTTGGCGTGAGGTTATCAATGACTTCGTTGACTCGGGTATATTCCAAGACGTGAAACGAGAGGAGGATGGTGACGGCGTAGTGAAGAGCTGCAGAGTGCACCCTTACATGCAGGAGCTGGCATGCTTTGTCGCCAAGAAAAAGAAAGACGAGTTTATCACCACCGGCGTGGAGGAGGAGCCGCTTCTACGAGCATCGTTTGATATGAGGTTAGTCGATTCCGTTTCGAAACTTGATTTGTTCCTTAAGGAGGAGAAGAGAGCGAAGGATCTGAGGACCATTCTTTTTCATGCAATGGTTGAGTCTCCTCTTGTACTTGGCAACCAGCAAGCGGAGCGCATGAATGAGTACACTTGGGATAAGGTGTTGTCCACTTGCAAGGCCCTGTGCGTGTTGGATCTGCAACATTTGGGGATGAATATGGTTCCGAGCTCAATTGGAAAGCTGAAGGACTTAACATATCTTGATCTTTCCCATAATAACATAGAGAAGCTTCCCAATTCCATTACCAAGCTTTCCCAATTGAAGACGCTGAAACTTTCCCGGTGTCACATCCTCAAGGAGTTGCCCAAGGACTTGAAGGATCTAACTAAGCTCACACACCTTCACATTGATGGTTGCGTTAATATTCAGAGCATGCCGCGTGGAATAAACAACCTGACTTCTCTTCAAACTTTGTCCCTTTTTGTTGTTGGAAAGAACGAACCTATGGCATGCCATGAGGAACTCAAGGATCTCAACCAGTTGAGGGGGCACTTGGAAATTATGTACCCGGAGAGGTTGAAACTCCAAGATTATTCATCAAAATGGATGAACCAAAAAGAGCACCTTCGCCGACTCACTTTTAGGTTGGATCAACACGATAAGGGAAACGAGCAGGACCAGGAAAAAGCGCTGCAAGTTCTTGAACCGCATACGAATCTGACCGAACTACACGTTGTAGGCTACAAAGGTGACAAATTTCCTAGCTGGATTCCTTCCCTCGATTGCCTCGTCAAGCTCAGTTTGTACAACTGTTCCACACCGGAACCTCTCCCCCGGCTGGATAAACTTCCATGCCTCAAGGTTCTCGAGCTTCGGAGGATGCATTCTCTGAGATTCATTGCAGAAAAATGTGACGACAGCGTTCAACCGGATTTTCCATCGTTGAAGAAGCTAACACTCTGGGACTGTCCTAAACTCAAAAGTTGGTGGAGAAACGATAATTACACTGATGGAGAAAGCAGAAACTCAATCATCTTCAGCTGCATATCAAGTTTACAGATCCAGTACTGTCCTAACTTGACTCGCATGCCACTATATCCTACTCTTGACGAAATTTTGGAGTTGGTGGATTCAAGCGTGGAACCAATGTGGGATACAATATACTATGAAGAATCCGGAACGGGTTCTAAAGAAGAAAAAGTAGTTCCGTTCTCCAAGTTGAAGTGCATGTTCATAGCAAGCATTCAGAAATTCCCACCGGAGCGATGGCTCGTGAAATTCACTTCCCTTGAGAAACTCCACATTCGAGATTGCTTGCAATTAGAGGCTCTGCCCTCAGGTTTCAAGCATTTGAGGTCGCTGCAGAGCCTCACCATTGAGACCTGCCCCGTTCTTGATCTTGACCAATCCCCTGACGAATGGGAGGGTCTAGAAAAGCTTAATTCCCTGATCATAAGGGAAATCCCCAAGCTCAAGTCCCTTCCAATGGGACTGAAAAAGGTTAAGTCTTTGCGAGAAATCAGGCTTCATGATTGTGCGAGGTTAACCTCTCTGCTGGAAGAGATAGGCAATCTCACCTCACTTGTTAGACTAGAGATTTGTCAATGTGAGAATTTGGCTTCCTTGCCCAAAGAAATTGGAAAGCTCAAATCTCTGGATACCCTGATCATTAAGGACTGCCCCTTGTTAATGCCAAGGTGTCAACCCGATACCGGTAATGACTGGCCAAAGATTGCTCATGTGAAAAATATTGTGGTGAAACAAACTTCTCAAAGACTTTGGGCTGGGAAATTAAGAATGTAATAGTTTCATTACTGCATTTGTATTGTACATTATCATATGATTGTGTGTTATTTATTGCAAATTATTAATGAATTTTTGACATCACTGATCACACCATGTCTCTTTCTATTTCTCTCGAGTATGATTGCAAATGATTGAGTGAGATTCTGAAATTGTGTTATCAGTAATCCTTATTATTAGTAGATAAAGAAGATTATGAAACTTTTATTAATGGCCAACTTATCTCCAATCAAAGCTGAGATGATAAGTAAAGACATGTTAGTGATTCGGTTTGAATCTCATTCAAAGAACCTAGCCGCAAACGGGAATGTTAATCACTTGATCATTTTCTTGAATAAAAAACCTTCAGTTCGTCATCAATTTAATGAAATAATGGATTCTGCTTTTTCATTCTGTTTGGTTCTTTATAGAGTAACTTTTTTTTTCTTTTTTTCAAAATGAGGTGATGAACAAAATGAATGCTGAATACAAACTACAAAGGTCTCCCTTTCTGAATGGGACTGCAAATATCTGATCTCATTGTAGAATCGAAAATCTGAAGGGAAAGGTGCAGCTGTGATGGCATGAATACCATAAGTGGAATGGTTGCAAGTACCATAGCAAGTATTAGAACCAGATGATCTTCTCTTAGCACTGAAACAAGTGCTGCACAAAATGCAACCATCGTGGATACCACGGACAAAAAGAGCGCAAAGAGGCCAGCTAGAATTTTCCATGGCAAGATCCTGAGGAAATCTCTCTCAGCATAAAGCAACGTAAGGATCCAAATAAAAATCAAGACGGAAGTAGCAGAAGCAAAGAGAGACGTTGCATCTGTTATGATTTTTAGGATCAGCCAACGGCAAAAAAGTTGTTTTAACAGATTAGTTCATTTCCTATGCTGACACCACCAAACAATTGAACCATATAAAAGATATGGTAATGGAGCAGGAATCAGAGCGTTTCACTTTTCCCCCCAATGAATTTTTTGTACAGCAAGTCATATGATGAACAAGACTAAGTTTCATTAACAACTACATATAACTTTAACCCGAAACACTAGCTTTTAAGCTGCAGATAAGTTAAATAGAATTCACTCTCTACAGTCTACACACAAACCAAGTAGTTTTCAGGAAAAAATTGCCAAATTAGGAATGAGGGATCATATAACATAAACAGAACCTAAGAGACTATAACATGGGTCAGCTTTAGTACAATTTGAGCTACAAGCTATTCCAAAACACGGACTCGCTCTTGCTATTAGTGTTAGGTTATCTTCCTGCAAATGCCACATGTGGCGGCAAGTATATATTGATCCTAATTGCCACCCTCCACGGCCTCTGCCTGTCCGCTCTGTTGAGGGTCATCAGCTGCAGGCTGATCATTCATTGTTCTGGACCTAAGATCATCATTCCCAGGTAGTTCGCCAAGTCTCTCCTGTAGATTATATTGTATTTTTAGTCAGACATCACAGGCAAATTTTGCATAAGTATTTTTATTTGCTGAATAAACATTCAAATACACATAATTCATTTCAATGGACCTATCCTTTGCTGCCTATTACTCTAGCAGGAGTGCTTATCAATATGCGAAATAAATCAAAATCAAATGTCAAAGAATACATGCTATGCTCGGATACATGGATAGGGTATAAGGAAGAGTAGGGAGAGAAAAAGTAACCTAAATCCTAGGTCACTGGATTTTTATTATTTAAGGGGGAGAGAAGAAAGTTTTCCCCCCAAACTTAAATACTCCTTCCCTTGAATTTGGAAATAAATAGGGGAGAAGTGCTCAACCAAGTTGATGGGAGAAAAAACTCAATCCCCTACTTTTCTAGTGATTTAAGAAATTAACATCACCTTGAGAGCTGCATTCTCAGAGGCTAGCTGCTCATACTCACTTCTGATCCGACTGACTTCTGACCGGAGAGAAGCATTTTCTTCTTTCAAAGCCTCAGCACGCTGAGCTAGCTCATCACACTCAGCCTGGAAACAGCAAACTCAAACAGGAATCAGACACAGGAAAATTATATGATAATCAACCTTCAAAGAAAAAGGATATAGGTTATTCTGTCACCTGCTTGCGCAATCTGGATCTTCGAGCAGATTCCCTGTTAGACTGCTTCCTCCTTTGTCTTTTAAGCTCTCTTTCGTCCTAGAAGGTAACAAGAATATATAAAGGTTAGAAGAGGTTCAAAGAGTAGTGTAACAACAAAACTTTAAAAATAGGTCTGAGACAAATGTTAAGAGCAGTATACCAAAGTTATTATTAATCCGTGAAAGTCCAGATAAAGGCAATTGGTAGTTCAGATCTTATACTCGGGTTATAGTTACATATAAGAAAATAATTTTTTCTTCTTGATAATATGTTGTCAAGGAAGACACATTGTTGATTTGTAGTCAGAATTAACCTGTAGCCAAAGTTGTGACTGAACACTATCTCGTGATCCAGCAGCAACCATCCCTCCAGCAACTGCAGTAGACGGAACCTTTGTTGTGGGACCAGGAACAGCTCCAGGAACACCGGCTGCAGTGATAGGTATGACAGACATGGTTTGATTAACAACCGCATGAGGTGTATTAATACCCCCATTTTGAGGAGCATGCGCCGAACTGCCATTTTGAGATGGTTCATCTGTAATCCACCAAAAAATGACATAGTTCAGCTATAACAAACATACTTTACAAGTTTACATACAATACCGCATTCCTACATATGAGCCTATAGTAGAACAGGCAACAGCAAGGAGTAATTTATGCCAAACCTTCATAAGAATCCTGTCTGCCCCCTGATTTCAATTGAGACTCCTACCCCACAAAAAAGCAAAAAGATCATCAGTATGTATGGGTAACTAACTGGCATTGTAGAGCACAAAACACAAATGATATATACAACACATCATCAAAGATATATAATCATTAAAGATTTCAAAAGATTGGAGATTTCAAAAACCCAGACCCATTTAATTATCTTCATCCCAAGGCCCCCAAAACAAATGCCTTTAAACATATTTAACATTTACACACGATGTAAATCATATAT
>NC_029789.2:1567157-1570480 GCF_000816755.2 Arachis ipaensis | reverse complement strand
AATAACAGAATTTTTTGCATCCATTAGTAGGTTGATTATTGAAAATACACGAGCCACTTGTACTATGCCTCATGATATGTTATGCTGTTTTATAACAAACTTTTAATAAAAGAAATTTTTCTTTATTTTCTCAGTCATGCAATTCAATGGTTGTAATTTCCTATAGTTTAGAGAGGAAATATTAGGAAATCAGAAGTTGTTGGATGTTCATGCCTCTATAGCATTATCTATATTAGGTAATAACAGTTCTTATTCACACTAGAAATGTCCTAATGGAATTCCATTTCAGCAATATATGAATGTAGTATGCAGAACCACTCTCTCTACTCTTGATCCTGAAATCACCCAAGTTGGCTAAATATTTCTTTACGTATCTTATAGTCCTTCAAGTTTATAATTGATGAAAAAAATCCACAGAAACATCTTGGAAGTACAGTGGTAAGCTGACAAGTAAACTAACTTACATTCTGAGAATTAGCATCACTTCCTTCACTGCTACCTTCACTTGCACTCTCACCACTGAAAACACGAGATTTTGTAACAGTGTAATTAGTCAGTATATATACCACACAGCCAATCCTTCTACAACATTTCAATCTGTCACTCTATAGGACAGAGGCAGCATATTTTTGCTATAAGTTCATAATCACCCGTCCAATTCTGAAGACAAAATTGTGCTCTTGAAGATGTGAGGCTAGAAAAGGTTCCATTAGGTGCAAAACTTTAGTCTACCAAATGAATTTTGGACAAGTTCATTTATCTAGCTTGAGAAACATAACACTATAATACTATTCCATAACCAAAGGGAAAAAAAAAAGCATTATCTTGTCTAGTATAACCTCAACTATTTAGCAGGAATTTGGGAAGCAAGTGCATCCTTTTGGAAACACCAGATTACTATATTGAAATAAGAGGACATAGTTCAACAGTTAGATTCATCAGCAAGACAAATCTTACCTCTTTGAATGAATTCCATTAGCAGAAGTCCCTGTTTTACCGGGCTCATTATTTTTCCCTGTAATCATGTTCAAACTGCCCAAACTTCCTTTTGATCTTTTGATTGGCAGTTTTTCCTTCACCTCAGGAGGCTTCCCATCAGCTTCCATGCTGCCAGGAGTATTTCCCTGCATGCAGACTCATAGATTATTTTTTCAATGCTTGGAACAAGAACAAGTTCTTCAACAAAGAGAAAAAGATATAAAAAGCAAAAGAAACACTAAAATGCAGAAGGGGGAAAACTCACTGAAGCCTCAGCAATACCATTTGGAGAAGGCATGGGAAAAGGGCTAAAAGGATAAGATCCCTGTATAAATAATGTGCAAAAGTGGTTGGTGAACTAGTCAACTAGCTATTCATTATAAAAAAGATAACTTCAATGAACATTTTGGAAACAATACCGGAGGCATGGATGGATGAGCATATATGCCACCATGGGGATACATTGCAACATAGGGATGTGTTGGAGTGCCGTAGGGAGGCATAATATGCTGCGGATAAAAATTTTATCAATTAGGAAGCACAAGGCAGAATTCAAACTTGGATATTTCATAACTTTACAAATTAGTACGATGAAGTATACATTAGTGGCAACACAGCAGAGAACACACAAAGGATGAAGGGTGATAAAGCCAAAGAATAAATTTGTGAAGGATCATACTAAATGTCTAAACTCCCTGCTATCAATACAGTATTATAGGAGTTTTTCGTAAACTTTATTTGAATACAATATCAAGAATGAAAAACTAGGTCATTCAGCTTTATAGATGAATTAAATTTAAAAATAGGCAAAATCCTTGTGAATGATGATTGTAATAGGGCTCACACATAAAAGACCTGCTGTAACCAAATCATGAGGCAAATTTCTCCCAAAGTGGTATGCTACTCCATTCTGTCAGCATATACTGACAAAACGAATGTCCCAAAAATCATAATATTTTTTCTTGATTTGTCATTGGACTACAGCTAATGTATAGACTATTTAGGTCTGTTTATGCCTATAGGTTTGATCAATTATACACAATTTTATTGAGTTAACTTACAATGTTCTAAACTAATGCGTGAATGAACCCATTACCTGGACACCCCACATATATGGGGCAGCTTGGGGACTTGATGCCATAAACCCATGTGGAGGTATAGGAGAATATGCCTGTAAGTGAGCTAAGAAATCAAAATTGACTCTTGACAGCAATCAGAACATGATAAACCACCACTGGCAATTTTTTCATTAAATACCTGAAAACTGGACCATTCGGGATTAACGGCTCCGGTACTGGTGGCTGAAGATTGCTCCTGAAAAAACAACAAATGTTTCTGATGCGACACACAAAGAACCATCAAGTGCCAATACAAATTAAACATGCAAAACTCATTAGACCTGTGAAGCAGGTGGAGGAGTCTTTGACTCCTTCTCTTTTGGTGTTTTATCCATCTCACTGCTGCCCATAATTTTATGCCGCTATCTTACAAAATGTTTACAACTTTACACTTAACCATCCTGTACCATAAACATAGCTTATATTACAAGGCAGCTAAAAGAGACACCATTCTCCAAAACAGGCAACCAAATTCCACCACTGTAAAATCAAGCCTATTAGATAAAGCAGATTTCTATTGTTCAGTGCTGAATTTTTCTACAAAGATACAATTTTTTTATTATACTGCGAGGAAAACCAACCAGTTACTCCATTTTCCCTCCCAACAAATGCCAAACCATCCAAATTCCAACCGTTGATAGAAGCATATGTTATCCACAAACCCTGCATGGCACCTATAATTTCTGTTCACCCTTACCAATAGACTAGTACATTATTCTACGTCAAAACTTACAGAGTAGTGATAACCAGATCTCTGAAAATCCAGCTGAAATTGAAGATTGGGGAGTGATATTCAAACAATTCAACAAGCTGAAAATTTTAACAATCCAATAGAATTGAGCACAAATTAGAGCTGAGAAATTTTCAAATTACCGCTCAGGGAAGCTGAGGGATCCTCCAAAGCTGGGGCAGAAGAAAAATCTGAACCTGATCTGAAAAGGAAAACAACCAATCGAGATGCAAGACAGAACAGTGTGGGGGTGGGGGGTAGAAGGCAAAATTTGAAATTTGTTTGCCTAATCGTAACTGATATTTGGGAATTGCAGAAAAGATGTGATTTTGACTTCGTAAGATAGTTGTGGATGAGAAGGGAACAAAGAATTGCGAAAGATCACGAATTAGGGTTTGTTTTGGTGTTTACAGAGACGAACTATGGGGTCGTGTACGGTGTTCCTGGGCAGTGTAATTTTCGAAATTCCCATTAGCTCCTCCCTTGCCCATCGTAAT
>NC_029789.2:1565891-1566770 GCF_000816755.2 Arachis ipaensis | reverse complement strand
CATAAAATTTTATATTGTAAAACAATTTTAAGTTGTAACTTAATAGGTGAGTGTATATTTTGGGAATTTTTTTAATAAATAAATTATCAATTTACGTAATTTTAATTATTTTAATTACAATTATAAGGAGATAGATAGTTAGATACATTAGGTATCTCATTTACAACAGTAAGATTTTTCTTGGTTTTAGTGTAAACGTATCAACATCATATAATATATAATATGTCAAAAGCAAAAGAAAAAGTCTAGGGACCAGCAGATTTATTAAAATCTGGTCCGTATTTAGTTAGCAAAACAAAAATGAGTAATTTTTTATTATTAGATAAAATCTTACATCATTAAATATACTATTAATGATTAATTGATGGCTACAACTCACAAAATCTGCTCGCCTCTAACACTCCTCATTTCAAAAATGCTTCATCTATATAAGAAGATACATTTAATAGCTATCATCACTCTTTATCACAATCTTCTTAAAATCTTGTTAGTTGTTAGAAATTCTACGAGTAAATGTATTTTTATAAGTGTATATATAAATAGGTATAAAATTGATAGAAAAATTGTAGTTACCTTGAGTGTGATAACCTAATTTTTATGTGCATTCGTCCATCATCTTCGATTTTCAAAATTGTACAGAGTACGGAGTACGTACTCCCACTAAACCCTAAACGCATGCGAATTTTTTGTTTGAGTTAAAGAACTTATATTAATAAATATAAGTCTACATGGTACGAAATTTTTTACTTAAAAACAATGATTATATCGGTTGATGCTTATATTTTTGACATAATTATAGCCAGGCGGAACTACATTGTAAAAAAGGAAAAATAATCTCTCTAATTTTAATTTTTTATATGTAATTTATATGTGAATTTT
>NC_029789.2:1559032-1564889 GCF_000816755.2 Arachis ipaensis | reverse complement strand
GTCTTACAATTTTGAAATTATTTTAAATTTTAAATAAATTATGAAAAATGAATAGCGGAGAGCTGATCGGTTGAGCTGTTGAAGGGTTTGCAGGGTGCAGCGGTGAGCATCCCCTGACACTGAGGCCGAGACACCGTTTCAACTTTCAAGTTACCCAATATATCCAAAACGACACCGTTTCTTCAAATTCCAAACTTCCAATGGCGGCACCCACAAAACGAGACGAGCAAGAAGCTCTACGCCTCAAGTCCCTGGCGGACTCCAACTTCACTTCCTCCAGAGACCTCAACGCCGCCTTCAACTACGCCAAGCGCGCCCACCGCCTCGCCCCAAATCTTCCCGGCGTCACCGAGACCCTCGCCGCCCTCACCGTTCTCCGCGCCGCCGCCTCTAAGAACTCCCCTTTCCCTGACTGGTACGCCGTCCTCGGTGCTGAGCCCTTCGCCCCCGCCTCCGTCCTCCGCAAGCGCTACAAGCAGCTGGCGCTCCTGCTCCACCCCGACAAGAGCCCCCACGTGGCATCTGATGAGGCATTCAAGCTCGTCGCCGAGGCCTTCCGGTTGCTCTCCGACAGGGCATGGAAGAGGGACTACGATGTCAAGCTCAGGTTATGCACAGTACTTGATAATAGTTAGTTAGGAGTTTGTTAAGTTAGTTAGATTCTGTTGGATGGCTGTGCTATTGTAAATAGGGAGCATGGACACTATGGTGCTCTTGTCTTCTTGTATATGTGAAGTGTATGCTGAATTGTTAATGATGTATGAGCTAGCTTTATTGATATTGTCAAGTTTAATGCAGGTTGAGGATTCTGGATGAGAAGGAGAAGGAGAAGGTTGGTGAAGAGGACATGGATACATTTTGGACTGCATGCTCCACTTGCAGGCTCTTGCACCAGTTTGAGAGGAAGTACCTGGGACATAATCTGGTATGCCCCTCTTGCAGGAAGAGTTTTAAGGCTGTGGAGGTGGGTAGTGATGATGATGGGTCTGAAGAAGAGGAAAAAGAGGAGGAGGAGGAGGAGGAGGAGGAGAAGGAGAAGGAGGACGGGGAGGAAGAAGAAGAGGTAGAGAGAGCTGAGAAGGGTATGATTGGGAAATTGAAATCAAAAGAGGTGGTGGATGATGATGAGAGATTGTGGGATTTTGTGTCGAGGAGAAAAGCCAAGAGTGTGAAAGGGAAAATGGGCGTTGAAAAAGATGGAGGCTTGTGGAGGAGCCAGGGTTTGAAGGGCGGAATTGAGGGTGGTGAAGTGAGAAATGAGGATTCTGAGAGCAAAGGAGAGGGTGTTGCGGGAAGCTTGAGAAGTGGGGATTTGAGAACGCAGACTAAAGGGAAAGTAGGTATTGAAAAAGGGGGAGGCTTGATGAAGAGCAGGTGTTTGACGGGTGGAGTTGAGAGTAATGAAGTGGGAAATAAGGTCTTGGAGAGTGAAAGAGAGGGTATTGGAGGAAGGTTGAGAAGTGGGGATTTGAGAAAGAGGAAGCATATGGTTGGGGAGGTGTTGGACAGTTCAAAACCCAAGAGGGTCAAAACTGGGGAGGAAATGATGACATTGGCTGAGTTTCAGTCTGAAGTAAAGCGAACAGCTCGGCAGAAGATGAAGTTGAAACTAAAAGAAAATGGAGAAGATCATGAAACAGAGAGGAGGAGCAAGCGGCGGGAAAGATTTGGTGAGTTGAAAAATAACAAGGATTTAGAGGCTGGGGAATGTAGGAGTATGAAGAAGAGCGTGAAGCCATTAGTCAAGGGGATGAAAGAGGACTCTCTGAAGAAAAAGGAAGCGAGACCTGAGAAGCACGGTGATTCTGGTGGAAGGGACTTGGAGACTATCACAGTGGTGGATTCGGATTTTTATGATTTTGACAAAGATAGAACTCATAGAAGCTTTAGGAAAGGTCAAATGTGGGCTGTATATGATGATATTGATGGAATGCCAAGGCATTATGCCTTGATTGATGAAGTTTTTTCAGCAAACCCTTTTCAAGTGAGTATAAGTTGGTTTGATCTGCAAAACAATGGGGTTGAAAAGATTATTAGTTGTGAGAAAATGGGGTTTCACATGCCTTGTGGAAGATTTAAAGTTACCCAGAAGGCTTCCATAAATTCAGTAAATGTATTTTCTCATGTTGTGGACTGTGATCGAGCAGCACGCGAGGTCTACCAAGTTTATCCAAAGAAGGGCTCAGTATGGGCACTTTATGGTAAGGCAACTCTTGATGCAGATGAACAAAATTTTGCAGCCAAGGGTAAGAGATGCTATGACATTGTTGTATTCTTAACAAGTTACAGTGAAATCTCTGGTCTGAGCATGGCATATCTTGAGAAGGTTGATGGTTACAAGACTGTATTTAAGAGACAAGAGAGGGGAAGTCATGCTATTAGATTTCTTGGAAAGGATGACCTGTGGTTAATTTCTCATCAGATTCCTGCTCGAAAATTATCTTGTAATGATACTCCTGAACTTTTGAAAGATTGTTGGGAACTTGATCCTGCTTCACTTCCCTCGGATTTACTTACTATAGGTGGCATAGATAATTGAGGTGAATAAACCTTTTTGGTTATGTAGTTCTAAATTTTCAACTGAAGGACTCTAGCAGCTTAATTGTTGGTCTTACTTCAGTTACTTCATGTATTCTTGTGGTGGATTACTTAATGATTTTAGGGATCATTTTTTCCAAAAAGGAAAAAGTAGAAAATATCTTAGGAAAACTAGCTGCCTTGTATAGCCTGAATTAGTTAGATTTGCAGATTCTCTGTTCATATATTTTATTAACTGTTCATTTTGTCTATTTTTACTACTAGTTATGGTGAGGCCCTTCTAATAGTTTATACAGTCTCCACTGACAAGGTAGTGGTCGAAAGTTTTAACGCATCAATATCTGCCTTGGCCAATGTAAAACTTTGTTGCATCCGAATGCATGGACACAATGCAATGACATCTTTAAATCTATGCAACCAACCCGACCTAGTGGAAAAAGCTTCATTAAGTAAGATGGAAGTCCTTCATGTGTAGAAAATTTGGATGACTAACCAAATTTTACTTATCTGCAGTTCTCTTGAAAGAACATGTGGTTTTAAACAAAAGCTGATGCACTTAGCTTCTATTCTGTCTGTTCTGTTCTCTTCTTTAATCAAATGAATTCTCTCATTTGTAGTATATCAAAATCCAAGTGTCTCTGTTTTTACCTTTTCGTATCAGTTTAGTGCCTTAGTGGTAACTGATGAGAGCATGAGCAGCTTAATTGCTATTAAAAACTTGATGCTATCTAATTTTGTTCAAATCATGGTTGGTGTGCTTTTTGAAATGTTTTTATGAAACTTCGCATAAGAATCCACAGTCAACCCGGTTTGTGTCATATGTTCACTAGCTAAATCTGCATCAATTTTCAATAGTCTGTTCAAACAGACCACAATACAATGATCGATATAGAGGCACGTTGAGATCAATAGCTTCTGTTTGAGAGTGCTAGATTATTAACATTTGTGCAACTGTTAAGTGTTTCTGGTAGAAATATGTAATCAAATGTGTTTATCAGTTTATCTTCATTAGATTAGCATCATTTACTGATTATTAGGCAAGAAGTTAGTTTATATTATCTTAGATGACTATATTTTTTTTACGTTATCCATAAATAGCAGAGCATGTGTGTAGTCTAACTCATTTTTTTAAATCATTCTCAATTAACATGATACTTAGTACTTATGTATTATTCATATTCTTGAAAATTTGTTGTTCATTCTTCATACTTCACACATCAGTTAACAACAGTAACTGCTTCTGAATCTCGTGTCTAGATCACACTTTATATTTAGCACATGATTGCTGTATCTGGTTTTAACACAAAATCAACTTACTAATATTGCCTTCATTGCTTATGCATATTATATATTTCCCTGAACAACTTGATATTATGATGACTGTAAATCTGAAAGACTGGTGTCTATTTTATTTACACCAATCTGTTAGAAGATATGTTGTGTTGTTAAACTTGTAATGATAAAGACTTCCTACCAGCTCAAAATTCTAAGTTTTCTTTTGCCCCTAGTATAATATCAGTGTTAAAATTGTCACCAACGGAATCCATGTAAAAGTATATGTCTTGCTTCTTGTTTATTTGCCTCATCTGCACATCATTCAGGTTTACTGCAACTACTGGCTAGTATTGTAAAGCCAATGATATCTAATGCTCCTATGCAATGTGTTAAAGCTTATTCTGCAGATCAGTATTGCAATGCACTTAAGCACAATTGTACTGGACTGAAGGCAAAATTGTGTTACTGGACAGAAGTGAAGACATGAATAATTGTTCTTCTTCTTTGGAAGGTAACTTATTGTATGTCAAAGAGAGATATGTAAGAGATGTTACATTTGTATATAACATTTTCAAAGCACATACCATCAGTATAATTCTATTTTCTTTTCAAAGTAATCATGAACCTTTCCTTAATCAAATAAACGAATCATATTCTTAGCCATATCTTCAGGGCTTAAGGCTATAGTGCTACACCTTTTAAGAGTTATATAATATATACTCCCAATAATAATAAGAACAAACTTTCACCGAAATAATATGTATATATTATGCCCCGACTTAGTTGGTGTGGGGTAGCTAGACTTGTATATATATTTTTCAAACAAAGTGACATAATAGGTTTAGAGTGGTTCACAAGCTAACCCTTCAAGCTTTGTACTTGCTCCAATTCTAGGTGTCATTAAATTCAATAATTGATTCATGCATGTAACCCCTTCACAAGCCAAAATTTCTCAAACTATATGCTTTCTTGTATCTTTATATTTGACTTGGGTGACGCTTCATATCCTAATGGGAGCAGGTTGGCCATGACTTAACAAAATGTCTAACAAATTTGCATAGTAGCATAATTAAACTTTGGTACAATACTATTATATATTTTATACTTGTTGACAAATGAATACATTATTCTAGAATTTTTTCTAATTATATATGTGGTTTCTAATTATTGCATGGGTTGTTTTCACATCAACTTTATTATCTGAATAATATTACCCTCTTAACTTTTGTAATCAAGAAGCCTCTGTCATATAAGCTGGCATGCATCCATATTCAAATAAGTTAGTTATGGCTAATTAATTGTTAATTGTGAGTGTTACTCTTAATGAATAATAGTGGCAGAGAATTGTCCACTTCTGTAGAGTAGAGCATGCTATAGAAACTATGATTGAAAGTGGGTCCATTGATAGCATAAGCTAACCAAGGATGAGATTGAAGAAAGAATTGCATTGGTTATTATGAATGAAACAATGGTTTTGGAATTCAATTTTAGTTTTCTTTATTCACAAGCTAAGCTAAGCTAAGATAACACCTACACTAAAAGAATGAGAGCTGTACCTTGCTCCTCGGTGCCCATAATAAGAACATCATAATAGATATGACTTATAATGACGTGTATACTTGATCCATTTGTTGCAAACCCTATCCATTCCCTTTTCATTTATAAAAAGTTAAATGGCAGAATTAATGAGTACGTTAATTAGTAAAAAAAACAAAAATAGAAATAAATCATTTTGTTAGTCCAGCAAAGTTATTCATTTTAAAATGTTGTAATCAACTTTGGCCTTTGTGAAATTTTGATATTGGAATTGTGATTTATTGACGCACTTTCGGCCGCAAATAGTGAACCATTCTGCCCTCAACTCTCAATTCTTTACAACTTTTCTCTATTTTTTATTCACGGACTTTTCATTATTGTAACTTAGAAGTGTCAAACGGTGCACCGAGTTTGAACCTGCTCGTTATGACTTGGGAGCGACCAGTCAAAATTAGAAAAATAATTTAATTTATATTTTAAATTAGTCAAAAACATATTAACTTGATTT
>NC_029789.2:1558474-1558884 GCF_000816755.2 Arachis ipaensis | reverse complement strand
TGAATTTTCACCATTTCATATACTAAAAGAGATTTTATATAACAAAAGATTAAAATAAAATAAAAAATCGTCAAATGAGCTTACTTTTGTATATGGTTGGTAATAGGTAGGGTAGGTTTGGACTCTGTTCTAATTTTATCCGTGAATTGAAAATTTTATTAAAATTCTACCCTATCTTATCCGCGGATTAAAAATCTTTCAACTCTAATCTTACCCGCATCCTAAAGTTCTAAACTTTATCCTACCTGCAAAAATATCAATTTTTTTAAAAATAAATATAAAATTCAATTATTTCAAATTTTATACATATTAATAAAATAAAAAATAAAAAATTAACGCTCTAAATTACTAAATTAACTAACTAGTTTAGTAATTGTTTATTTATTATAAATTATTATATAAAAAAGAAT
>NC_029789.2:1557331-1558199 GCF_000816755.2 Arachis ipaensis | reverse complement strand
AAATTTTAAATTTTTTATTGACTTTGAATTTTAAATCTTTTTAATTAAATTTAAATTTTTAGATTTTAAAGAATTTTAGATATTTTTTATATTTTTTTCTACGCACATTCCCAAACTACCCCTCCCACTACTGCCTTTCCATGCAAATTACGGCCGATACGTGTTCACACACGCATTCTATCTCATTCCTCACTGTTGGCTTCGGCTACATACACCTTTTAAATGGACGATAATGCCCATGAAAAGCCAATTGTTTTACCATATTCTTCCTTATTCTATGCCCACCCCTCCATACTCCAAAATAATAATTGTGATATTTCATATTCTCCAACTCCTCCTCCTTTAATTTGGTCGAACTTTTGAGCCTGAGTTGTCCAATATTCATCTCATCACAGTCACAAGCTTGGTATCTAAATATCTAATGAATATTATTCTCTAGTTCCCAATTCACGAAAGAAATATACCCATATCAATTGGTTTTCTTTTTATCATAATATAATTGACTTTATATATATTTGTAATAATAACTAATAATGATAATGATGTTACAATATGTTTCTTAATTTTAATCAAATTCTATATCTACACAAGTGACGATCGACCTTGAGGAAAAACAACTCATTGGCTCATAGTTTGACAAATCATGCATTAGAAACCTTAGGTGGCAAGATATAATAATCTTACTTATTATCTTAATCTTAATTATTAAGAAAGATGAGAGGCCACGACACTTTGTAGTACACGTGTGAAGTAAACTGGGGCCCACAACCGCCCTCCACTAGAGATTCTTCTTTTAATTTGTTAGAAAGTTCAATAATTATTTTCTCAAATAAATATTAAAAATAATTTTAATTCATTTATAATACAA
>NC_029789.2:1557057-1557306 GCF_000816755.2 Arachis ipaensis | reverse complement strand
AATTAGGTTTTCATGAAGATGATGTATGATTATTTTAATTAATTCAAACTTGCAAATGAAACCTGACTTTGGCATGATACTCAACATAATGTACAATACAAATTAAAATTATTGAATGGTCCTTATCATTCTTGGTCGCCACCCCAACATAATTTAGCAGGTTCATGAAATAGCATCTTACCCTAAAACAAATAAATATATTCAATCCAACAATGATAGCAACAACCTAACGATAAGCACATATTCTCT
>NC_029789.2:1551584-1556538 GCF_000816755.2 Arachis ipaensis | reverse complement strand
TGTATATAAAAGTAGTTGACTTGATGTGATTATTGAATATCCTAAAAGTGCCAAAAATATTTAGCGTATAAATGATATATATTTTCGTTAAAGAAAATAATATAAAAAAAAGGTTATAAAATCAATCTTTTTAGGTAATTATTCATCGAAAAAGTTAGTTTTTACGTTGTACCTAAAAATATTTACCTTAATGTCATCACTCAATATCCTAAAAGTGCCAAAAATATTTAGCATATATATGGTATTTTCGTTAAAGAAAATACAGAAAAAGTTTTAAAATTAATATTTTTAGGCAATTATTCATCGAAAAAGTTAGTTTTTACACGGTACCTAAAAATATTTATCTTAATGTGATTATTCAATATTCTAAAAGTGCCAGAAATATTTAGCGTGCGTATAAATAGTATTTTCGTTAAAAAAAAAATTAATCATTGTGTAGAAAAAAAAATTGTAAAATTAATCTTTTTAGGTAATTATTCATGGAAAGAAGTTAGTTTTTACGTTGCACCTAAAAATATTTAACTTAATGTAATTATTCAATATCCAGAAGTGCCAAAAATATATAGCATATAAATGGTATATATTTTGTTAAAGAAAAATATAGAAAGTTTTAAAAAATTAATATTTTGGATAATTATTCATCCAAAAAAATTATTTATAAGTTGTACATAAAAATATTTGACTTATTGTAATGATTCCATATCTTTAAAAGTTTTACAAACAATTGAACAATTTTTTTTCTTGTAAAATGATAAATATTATTTTATTAAAGATAATATTTACAAAATTAAATTCAATCAGTTAAATAATTAGCTCACTTATTTGATTAAACAAGTAGTAGATAGAAATTCAAATTTTAATGCATTTATAACGAATTAGTCTTGTTAGAACAAAAAATTCACTGTACATATTTTTTACTCTGACATATTAACAATTGATTTATTGCGAATTTAAATTTATTTTAAGAATATGTTTAGTCAATAAATTACTGCATGCAAAGATATAGATAAACGAGTGAATTGATAATTCAACCAATCTAAGTTAATTATTTATATTATCAATCTATAGACGTAATTAAATAAACAATTCCGTTATATTATTAACAGTATTTTTGTCAATTTTTATCAATTTTTATTTATAATTGTGTTTAATAGAAATATTTTTGTGGATGTGTCTAATAAAAATATTTTTTTTATGAATGTGTCTAATAAAAATATTTTTATAGATATATTTTTTGAATGTATCTTTTTATATATATATTTAAAATATAATAATTAATTATTATTGATAATAAATTGACAGATAATTTATTGATACCTTATATTTTTTCTTAAATAAAGGAATAATGAAAGTGGCATCCAAAACTAATTAATTACACCAGGACGTCAAAAAAAGGAAGATAAAAGAAATAATGAAAATCCAAAAGCAATGGCATATGATGAGCAGCCAAAAAAGACGAATACCAATCTTCTCTCTCTTGCCCCCTCCTTCCATCACGGTCTTGTTCTTCTTGTCTATATAAATATAGAGTGTAGAACTCACAAAACTGAGGTTTCCAATTTTCCATTCCATGAGAGAGAAAAACACACACACCACTGCACCATAATAATAATAATACTAATACTAATATTTATTAAATTAAATAATATTAGTACACATACATAATATATGGATCATAATACTTTACGTCGTTTTGGGGAAATAATACCCAAAACTCATCGTAATCATAATTTTCTCTTATCACTCTTTCTCTTCATCTTCTTCTTCTTCTTCTCATCACACGCAGCTTTTGACCTAGCTACCATCCCCTTCAACGATGGCTATTCTCCTCTCTTCGGAGATAGCAACGTTGTTCGCTCCGATGACGGCAACGGCGTTAACCTCCTCCTCGATCGCTTCACCGGTAAATTCAATTCTCTCTCTTTTCTTCTTCTTTTCATCTCTCCAAATCTATAATTTTCACAATTCCGTAAAATTGAGCAGGTTCTGGCTTCATATCATCCAGTATGTACAAATATGGATTCTTCAGCGCTAATATCAAGTTGCCATCAAATTATACAGCTGGAATTTGCGTCGCCTTTTATGTAAGTCACTAAAACAATTATTTTATTTGATTCTTCGATGAAATAATATATAAATTGAAATTATAGCATTAGCATCCATCAATCTCGGTTGAACTGCGCTTATTCCTTTAATTTCTTTATGGAAATGAATTGATTATTCCGTGTATGTAAATCCCAAACTTTTTTCGTTTTCTCATCATGCATGGATTCTTTCCTTCCTTGTTTCAAATTTTACTTTTTTGTTTTGAATTATTCCGTTGGGATCAGTAAAACGCGCAACTAATTAAACATTAGTCAAACTTTACTGCTTTAATTAATTGGATTAAAAGATATTTAAAAATTGCTGACAATGAGTGAAATTGTGAAAAGTCAATTGAAGATTATTATTGAAGATAGGTACGTACAATTTAAGATTTTTGCACTCTTCAACAATGGTTGCCCCATACTGTGTTCACTTATGAAACTTTAATTAGGTTTCATGATTACTTCTACATATTCATGATGATGAATTGATTATTGTAGATTTTGATTTTATTATTTTTTACTTCAATATTTTTTTTTTTTTAATTTTGGTAGACATCAAATGGTGATGTGTTCGAGAAGACACACGATGAGTTGGACTTTGAATTTCTTGGTAACTTAGCGGGAAAACCGTGGCGGTTTCAGACCAACTTGTACGGCAACGGAAGCACCCACCGTGGCCGTGAGGAGAGGTATCGCCTGTGGTTTGATCCTACGAAGGAATACCATAGATACAGCATCCTTTGGACTGCCAAGAATGTTGTGTAAGTCTTCTAATTACTTTTAATTTTCCATCATGACTATGCTATTTGTAAATTAAAATTAATCATCAAAATCAGTTATAAATATATTTAAAATATACGTTAAAATAATCTCATCAGCCAAAACCCACTTAGAATAACAAATTTCTCCCATTCTGAAGAATCAAATTAATTTGACCTACTACACAAAAACAAATTACTAACCACAATCCAAATAATCAATGTATAACCTAAAGTTCAAAGTTCAGCAACATCATTTACATCCTCAGTCAATCAATAGTAACAAACATTTCTAAGGAATCTTTTGCTAGCTTCACTTAGGCTGGAAGAAGCCATATTTATGAGTTTGGGAAGTTGATAGCTAATAATTATTAAATAATTTAATAAATTTGACTAAATTATTATCTAACCATTCTTAATTACTAAATTTACATGAAAACAACTGTATATGTGTATTTGATTCTGACCTGATATATTTTCCACAAAAATAAGTACACAGCTTATAGCTTTGAATTGCCTGAAGATTAGAATTGATATATGTTTTTTATGAGCTAAATTTTATAGTTGAATTCATGCCGTTTTATCCTAATTAATATGATTTAGAGCTTATTATCATATGATATTGTTAATAAACCACATGAAGATTAATTAACAATCATATACAAAACTTTACATCCCCAATATTAAGGGAATTCTTGTGTAGTAGTAGTCTAATGTAATTCAAAATTGCTCCCTGAAGAATAAACGTGCTAATTATTTGCAAGATTTAGTTACACATTACAAACTGTCAAAATTCAAAGTAGTGAGAAATACAAAACAGTACCCATAATCTTAAGGTTAAGAATAAATATTAAAATAGTGATGTATCGATGATATCGTGCACTTTGCTATCTGGTATTTCCAATGATGTCTTCCCTTTTTGTGCCTTTGTATTTGGCTCATGCTGGGAAAGTCTTTTCTGGAATGTGTATTTATGGAATATAGTATTAAACTTTAACGTGATGTGTTTGTGTATGTATGATCAATGATGAATCGTTTTTCTTTTTTTTTTTTTTTTTGTTTTGACTCAAACGTGAGGAAGGGATTTAAAGTGTTTGGAGTTGCGTGTGGGATGCGTTTTTATAAGATTATAATTGAAATTTGAAGGCATATAGTTTTCGTTGCTAAAAGGATGGTTTGGAATTGAATGATATTATTTCCAGTTTGGACAAGTGCATTATGGCCCACACTGCAACTTGAAAATTTTTTTTTTTCATAATTATATTATTCTCATTATCTTCTCACCATTATTATGGTGATCATGATAAGATATATAATGGATTAAACAAAAAATAATAATGTTCTTATATTTTTAATCACATAAATTTGTGCTTATCCTTATGTTTATCTGTATCATACATGACATATGTGAGAGACTATATCTTTTATTTCAAGTCATATAAATATCATGGTCCTTCTCATTATCATCATCATTTGAATTGATTCTTTAATTTGATGTGAAAGCCTAATATCCGGTGAGATTGTGGGTTGTGGGGTGAACAAAATTGCATTATTTCCCTAATTTATTAATTTCTGTATGATTACATATAATTAGTTATAATTTAATTATTATTTATGCTTCTAGAATTTGATTGAAATTTCTCTCCTCCAGATAAATTCAGTGGACCGTATGTGCCTAATTCATTATCCAATTAAAAGCTCTAAACTACCCATAAAGCAGGTTAATTAATTAGGACGGTGTTGTTATTGATCTTAATCCAACTGGACCTACAAAGTGTGGCATAAATAAAATTCATCAGAAAACAGGGAATTAGTTCGTCCACTATAAAGAAGCATGCATGTGAACTACGTTTTTTAATTAATCTCTATGATCAATGGCAACAAAATTTAGTTAAATTAATTATCAACCAAACTAAAGCAAGCTCATAGATTCCTATACCCTTTGCCAAACCTTCTTGTCCCCATAGTTCCACCTAATTGAAACTCAATACAACTAGCTGGCAAATATCTCTTTTTTATTTCATTGGAATATTTGCCTATGTGTGACAACTACCAAACAATATTTTTTTTATTTTTATTTTTTTTTAAATATTTAAGTTCAATAATTTT
>NC_029789.2:1546183-1551530 GCF_000816755.2 Arachis ipaensis | reverse complement strand
AAGAATTTTTACAATTTAAAATTTTTTTAATTAATTTATAACTATTTAAGTAAATAAAACAACTACCGTAAACAGTAATTTATTAATATGTCAAAACCGTTTAAACCAATTACTTAGATAGTTGATCATTGAATTAGAGATTATCAAGCCATGAAGGGATGTTTTATCCTTCTAACAAATTGTTAGACAGAAAAGGGTAATGCTAGGTAGACAAAAAAAACAGCCAAAACTTGCTTTATTTAACATTAATTAATTGTCGCAACAATTAATGAATACTAAATAAGATAAGTTACGGCTGTTTTTGTCTGATTTTCTTTGGTTACCAAACATTTCCGGACAGAAAAATATATTTACTTTTTTCTAATTTGAAATTAGGCATAAATATGTTTAATAATAATTTTAACGACTATGTATGAATTTATTTCAGATTTTACATTGATGAAGTTCCAATTAGAGAGGTGCTAAGAAGTGCTGAAATGGGAGCTGATTACCCATCTAAACCAATGTCATTATATGCAACAATTTGGGATGCATCAAATTGGGCCACTTCAGGTGGAAAGTACAAAGTGAACTATAAATATGCACCTTTTATAGCCGAATTTAAAGACCTAGTCCTCAAGGGTTGCTCCGTTGACCCTATTGAAGAGTCCACCGTGGCCGGCCGAAGCATTTGCTCCGACCAACACGCCGATCTTGAGGCACAAGACTATGCTGCCGTGACCCCAAGGCGCCGCCTAGCGATGCGCCGGTTCCGGCAGCGTTACATGTACTATTCTTATTGTTATGATACATTAAGGTACCCTAATCCATTACCTGAATGTGACATTATACCATCGGAGAAACAAAGATTTAAGGAGACTGGAAGGTTGAAATTCGGCGGCAGCCACCGCCGGCAGTCTCGGCGGAAGGGCCGGACTACAACTCCGGTGGATGATGCCGATCAAGGTGATATGTGATGAGTGATGATTGGGTTGTAAATAATAGTGTCCAATATAATTTTATATATGGTTTTTGTCTATATATTTAATTGTTTGAAACCATAAATAAACCAAGTGATTATTTTTAGGTCCATTTTTTTTCTTCTTCTTTTATTTTTTATAATATGTTTGGTGTTATGTTAGTGTATTATATATGTGTATGTGGTTGCAGTAGGTGGAATATATATTTACATGAATGAGTGCACAAATGAATAAGTCCAAGCTTTGTGTGTGTCAAGAATTGCATTGCCGGTCACTAATTATATTATTTGTGTGGTTGGTTTCTCTATTCATCAATTAATTGATAGTGGTTTAGGTTGTATGTTAAATACAAAATTAGATTATGCTTTAACTTCGACAATTTTTTATTTTAAAGACTATAT
This sequence comes from Arachis ipaensis, assembly GCF_000816755.2. NCBI lineage: Eukaryota > Viridiplantae > Streptophyta > Magnoliopsida > Fabales > Fabaceae > Arachis > Arachis ipaensis. Next base: position 1,550,170 of record NC_029789.2, on the reverse strand, counting down.
TATAGGGTTAGTTAGTGGGAGCTAGGGAGAGTAAAATTATCATTTGTATCCATGAAAGATATAAATGCTGACAAATGTATCCATATAAGAATAAAACGATAATTGTACCCACGAAAGATAGCTTCTGTGTGCCAAGAATACCCTAACGGACCAATTGTGTAACCAACGTTCGGGTACTCTTGGCACACGGAAGCCATCTTCCGTGGTTATAATTGTCGTTTTATTCTTATATGGGTACATTTGTCAGCATCTATATCTTTTATGAATACAAATGGTAATTTATTCAGTAAAATTAAATATAGGTGATGTTACGTTTTTTTTTTTTTAGTCTTCACACGAAAGATATAGTAAAATTTAGAATTGGAATGATGTTAAGAGACAATATTTTTAATGAAAAAAACATAAAAATTGATTATTATTGACTTAAATATAATATAAATATACAATATAAAAATATTCATTACTACATTTCAAAAATCTGAAATTCAAACGAGACATGTAGAAAGTTAATCATATATAAAGTGTAAGTTCATCAATCATATTTATAAACATGTTATTAGTTATTACTCTAAAAATAATATATGGTCATTTCTATGAAAGAGAGAAATTAAATGATTAAATTAATTAAGAAATGAAAAATTAAAGTTAGACGATCTATCAACCATTATGAATAATGTTTTTCCTTTATCCAGTAGCTAGTAAGTGGCAAGTAGTGCGTTGTTTTCTTTCAATTTTAAAAGCATTAGAATATGCAAAAGCCGTCCTATTGGCCGAGAAGAGTGAGGCATAGAAATTTGAAAGTGATTAGTGTCATAAAAGTTTTTGGCTCTGAAATGACATCGAACCTACCTGTCGCTAACATATATGCTAATACTAATTAATTATATTAACCAGCTAGCTATATATAGTGTTTTGACACATCATTTGGATAATGAACTATGATTAAGCACTTGACAAAATAACAACTGCTCGATGTGATGATACATTGTTATTAGACGGAAAACTTTAAAGATGAAAAAAAGGTGTTTGATTATTACTATTACCTAAATTATATCCTACAAACTGTTGATCGAAAAAATATTTTCGATAAGAGTGAATTAATTCGGAATGAGTCAGGTATAGTCTCTCGAAAAGATATACGCATGAGTATGAGGTTGGAAGTAATTGACGTTGATTTGGATTTCGATTATTTTGTTAATCAGGTAGGCCTAATCGAATAGGAGATTCAATTTGAGAAATTGAGTAAGGTTTTCGATGAACTAGTCGAATAGTCATAGAAGTGGAAAAGTTAATGGCTTCTATTACACGAGAAAATCATGGGGAATATCTACAATCATGCGGCAGGAACGGTTACCAAGAGGGATTGCATTTTAAATTTGTAATTTTGTATTTAATTGTAAATTAATTGTCGGTTATGTAAGATTAGTTTATAAATACTAAGAAGTGTTAGGAAATAAAGGTTGGAACTTTTATTCAGAAAACACTCAAGCACACTCACATCTCAGGAAATTCATGAGTCTGCAATCGAGTAACTTTTCTATAGAATTCTTTCCATATTTTCATTCTTTCAGTTTATCTTTCTGTAAATTTTACGTTTCAAGCAAATTTATTTTCCAAGTATTCTTTATCTTCATCTTTGTTCAATTTACATTTCTACATTGTTCACTTTTAATTTAAAGTCTTTTGATCCAGTCAAAGGCATTTTATCGTTTTCCTTTAATTTCAACATAAACTTTTATGTTTTCTTTTCGAAAACCTTCCTTTTATTCATTTCTCTAATTTATCAATTTTAATTTATTTTTATTCCTAATCCCGATCTAATCGAAGACGCTTTGATATATTTTTAGAAAAGAGAAGTATGTTTCACTCCTAGATCATTGGATATCGAACCACCATCGATTTGCTAAAAATCGACAAAATACAAACTGTTCATACCCTGACCCAATAAATAGGGCCCAAGATCTAAGCAAAGAAGCCCAACCCAAAGGGTTGGCCCTCCTTCAGTACCAGCCTTCGTCCCAGAAGTCGGTACTAAACACGACCTGCTCCAAAGAAGTCGGATACGAGGGTTAGCTGGCAGATAACACTCATTCGAATGAGTAACTGTCCCTAAAAACTCTCTAACCACTTCATAGAGCCATATCTTAACCTCCCTAAGATATGGGAACGGTTATCCGCCTAAAAAGGTGGCACTACTTCAGCGGTGGTTATTGGTTCACCACTATAAATACCCTGACTTCCCTCAGGTATCACTAAGTCCAATACATTCTAAACTTGCTTATACCCTTGCTAACTTAGGCATCGGAGTGTCTTTGCAGGTACCACCCCCCATTCTTTCACACGTGCAAGTCGGACGGAGGAACACCGAGGAACAGATCTACTCGAAAGCCACCTCCTTCATACGTTTGGGCCAACCAACGCCATCCGGCCCATTAATCTCCGGTTACCCACCGTAACATTGGCGCCGTTGCCGGGGACCCGAGAGATCAACCAGTGATGGCGGAAAGATCCCCTGAAGAAGGTCATGTGGAGACAGATTCTGATCAAGAGAATTTGAACACCAGAAACAATGAAGCAGATCAGAACCTCCACCAGGAAGCTAATGATCAACATAGGGAAGGCACCTCCGGAATCAAAAATCCGAAGACGAACTCCTCGGAGGGGCGCGAATCAGAAAAAGAAGGACCCTCCCACACTAGTGAGCTTATGGGATTAATCCATAGCCGCCTCGAGCAGCTAGAACAGGAGCGGGAACGACAAAGGGAAGCTGAAAAGAACCTAAAAGAGGAGATGGAGCGACGAAAAGAGTTAGAAAGAAAACTCTTAAAATTAGTAGAGGAAGAAATTACAATAGGTTGAGAGGAAGTCCCGACGTTCCGAGGAGGAGGAGGGGGAGAGACAACCATTCTAACACCTCCAGACCTGGCTCGAGACTTTGCCTTGGCTTCCTGAACCCTCTGGTAAGACTCTTGAGCATTCTTCTTTGCCATCTCTGCAAAAACAAAATGATAGCTAAAATCAGATAAAGTCGGTAAAAGAAATCGCAAGTCGGAAATAAGCAAGAAGTGCAAAAAGCTACCTAATTGTGGCTGGACAAAGGCCGGCGACCCCTGGAGAAATTTTTTAGTATCCAAGTATGGGGCCCTCCCCCACACTTCTCGGAGGAACCCCACAATGGCTACCTCGACCCTCACCCTTGCTAACTTAGGCATCGGAGTGTCTTTGCAGGTACCACCCCCCATTCTTTCACACGTGCAAGTCGGACGGAGGAACACCGAGGAACAGATCTACTCGAAAGCCACCTCCTTCATGCGTTTGGGCCAACCAACGCCATCCGGCCCATTAATCTCCGGTTACCCACCGTAACACAAACTATTTCAAATTATATATATGGTTATTAATTGTTAACTAGATTAATGAAATTCTTATTTTTAAATTATTATTAGAATACAGATAGCTAGCAGCTAGGTACAAATAAAATTGTTATTTAAACCTAAGGAAAAGCATAGTGGAATATACACTATTTTATTGTCAATTAATTAAGAAAATTATCCCATATAATTGCATCAATTTACGTATTCGAAGTTAATCTATAACTTAGCATGAATATAGTACTAAAAGTAAATTTGTCTGTAAAGAAAAAGTATACGAGGAAGTTTCATAAAAAGGCAGTGAAATAATACCGATAGTATAGTTAGTATATAGGGTTCGTTGTACCAACTAATGTTATTATTACTTGCTTAACCAGCTGGTTTTTATCTTTTTTTTCCCCCCAATTATTAGTGCGTGCTTGACCAGTTGCTATGCTAAGTTATAAAATATAATCAATATTTACTATTCATTCATGCGAAATATATGCGGGAGTAATTTAGATAAGGAAAAGTATAGGTACTAATATGCTGCCAACTTATTATATATTAAACATATGTATAAAGAAATACATTCAGAAAAAATATATATAAAAATATTTTTATTAGATATAACTAT
>NC_029789.2:1542225-1546156 GCF_000816755.2 Arachis ipaensis | reverse complement strand
ATGGAAATTTCCAAAGGAGTAGGTGATCGTTCATTTTCTTTATTTAGTATACTACTTATGGCAATACATGACCCACAAATACGTTAGTTTGGTTCAAACGGTTTGGTTTATCTCTTAGCTTTCTCAAAATGTAATATAAGAGCATGTGTATTTGATGTTTCACATATAATTTTTCCACTCCACATAATATTTATCGAGTAAATATCCATAGTCGTCCATGATAAGATTCGTGTAAATATTTAATCTAATATTTAAGATTTTGATTTTTTTATTGTAGTCCTCCAAATAGAGCTTCAAGCATTTAAAGTGGTCTCTAATCATATTTCAGGTGACGAATCATCACCGAAGCGCTGACGTGGCCTCGAATTACCATGTGGGAGGGATCCAAAACGTCATTGTTTTGGTTTGGCGCCCTTGATAGCCAAAAACGACGCCGTTTAGATATTATTTAGTATGAAAAACAGTTTTCTCTCCCAACACAAACACTTCACTTCACTCGTCTCTTCCTCTTCCACTCTCTGACTTCTTCTTCATCTCCCCATCAATGGCGTAGTCGTAGGATTGTATACGCTGGCTTGAAAAATTTGAGAGAAGAAGTAATCCGACCAAAAGTTGTTATCGTTCTTCCCCTCCTTCACGAGAAGCACGAGGTTCTGACTTTGTGATCGGATTCAATGTAACCTTCCTTTTTTTTTTACTTTGCATTTTCAATACAGTGTTGGTTGATGATATGCAAGTTGTTAGTGTAGTTGAGGTTCTGATATGGAGTTTTGGTGTCATTATAGTGTCTAGGGTTTGAAGGCTGGCTGAGGTTTGTGGGGTTGCTCTATTTAACCCGAATGAAACATGGATAAAACAGGGAGATGTATGCAGAATTGGAAAAATATATTTTCTTGTGGTGATTTTTTTTAAATGCATTAGTAGGCTTTCAAATTCTGCCTGTATTAAGTGAAAATTTAAAATTTCTTGCAGATGGAAGAGAAGTTGGACATCATGTTTTATCATGGGGTGACTTCAAAAAAAATGCAGAAGGGATTATGGTATATTCTCCGGACAACAAGGCCTGTTTAGGTGATCTAGACACTGATATGTACTTTAGATGTCTTCTACATGTGGAACTACCATAAGGAGCTTGGGTACAATGACATAAAACAGTGCTGGTGGCATGTTCCTAGAAAAGGCTTGGATAATGGACAACACTATAACACTATCAGTACAAACACAGCTAACACTAACAACTAGGTTATCACTTTTTGCATATGGACATCCTCCTCCAACCTCCAAAGCCTCCAATCAAAGTTCATCTTTGCTTCATAATCATCACCACAAGATTTTGACTTATCAGCATGTTCCTCATTCACAGAATTTGTCCGCACAAAAAGTCCGCACCATCTCTTCCCACTTGTCTGTAATCAACAAACAATCAAAGTTCAGAGAGGAACAACAGAAGAACATTGAGGGGATTAACAACACAAGTAATTATTCTAACCCACATTATAATTGGGACAGTCATAAAACGGTTTGTTCGGATTCATATCTGTGCCAGACCATCTGAGAATTGGCTCGCTGGCAGCCACATGTCGCACCATTCTGACGGGACTGATCTTCTGCTCTTTGTTTGCGTTCTCATCCGGTTCCAGCTAGATGGAGAACCGACAGAGCTTCCACCTGCAGTGCTACCACAACCCATCATCGACATGAGTAGCGGCCCCAGACGGAAGAGTATGAATAGGAAGCAGTGTATGAAAAAGAAGAAGAAGAGATGAAGACGAAGAGGAGATGAACTGTATGAAAATTTGGGAATTTAGGATTACATATAATAGGAGGGACTAACATGGGTACAAATTGGAAATTAGCCATCTCAGTTAACCGTTGGACCCCTCTAACGTGACAAACTGAGTTCATGTCAGCGCTCCAATGATAACTCATCACCAGAAATATGGTCAGGGACCACTTTAAGTGCTCGGAGCTCTATCTGAAGGATTACAATGGAAAAATCAGGATCTTAAAAATTAGATTGAGTATTTACGCGAATCTCAGAAACGACTATAGGTATTTATTCATTGAATATGGTAGCTCTTCATTACAAATAAGACTTGTTGGTACATTTGGATATGCACAGTATGGTGAAATTTCCCCCAAAATAGATGTATATGCTTTTGGTGTTGTTCTCTATGAACTCATATCCGGAAAGGAGCATTATCAAGACAAATGAGATTGTGACTGAATCAAAAGTGCTAGTTGCCTTGGTTTGTTATTTCCTTTTTTCTCTTTTTGTTGGTCTAATTACTATTTATGACTCATCACACATCTCACTCAATATATTTTCACTTTTTTGTGGGAAAAAATTGCAGTTTGAAGAGGTTCTTAGTCGACCAGACTGAAAAGAAGATATTTTAAAAGGAAAAGTTTAAGAACTAACAATTTTTAAGAAGTTGGACAGCATTTAACCATCAAAAGAAAATTGAATGATCTTACACTATTGAATTTAATCTCACACCATTAAAAATATTATTAATGGCCAATTAATGATTACAAAACACAAAAATTGTTGACCCTAGCACTCCTCATTTTAAAATATGTTGACCCTAAACTTGAGGATAACTATCCTATTGACTCTGTATTTAAGGTGATCATTACTTGAACTTGTTGAGAAATTACACTCAACGGTTTTAATATTGGAGGATATAAATATATGATATTCGATATTCTTTAATTTATAAAGACATATATTAATTTTTATTGAGGTTTAAATGATTACATAATATTTAATATTTTTATATTTTTATAAAATGTGATACTAATTTGATGACTATTTATATGAAATTGTCTTTACTTATCATTTCTATATGAAGATAATTCAAATATAATAATTTAATAGTTCTCACTTATGATCTTCATTTGAAGACAACTCAATTAATACAACTTCATACGAGTGGTTTACTTTTTATACATATATAATTGATTTCGTACTATAAAAAAGTTAATAATTTTAATAAAAGTCAGTGTAATAAAATACAAAGCTCTAATTAGAACACTAGCGAGCATCAAATGGTAAGTTGGAATAGGACAGGAACAAACTGAAGATTCATTATGCTCTCTTTTGTTGACTTTGAGTTTGACTTTTGTAGATGTGTCAACTTGTTAGAGCTTGCACACATGAAAACCCTCAACTAAGGCCAAGCATGAGATCGATTGTGGTAGCAACTGAGGATTGGAATGTTGGCTCTTTTTATGAAAACCAAGCTTTGGTGCATCTAATGGATGAAAGTTAGCCTTACATGTTTCTCTTCACCCTCTGTAAATCATGTTGCTTGTATGCGAAGTTTGTATTTGTAGGTTTTGATGAATGACAAACCAACAAAAGACATAAAAGACAAACCAACAAACAACTTGAATGAACAAGCATGTTGAAAGATCAACCAACATTCAACGTTGAGGAATGAAGAGTTGAAAGCAACACAACAACAACAAGAAACTCAAGTCCACAACATTTGAAGACAAGTATAGTGTCTTAGGACTTAGGTAACTTCTTGTTAAGAACCAATTGCTAAATCTCTCAACACACACTCACAAAATGTTTTGATGCACATCTTGCAATTCGATGCTAGCCAACTCAAGCTATATAGGTTTTCCAATTTTCTCAACACTAACAATCTAACATTATTCATGACATGAATCTAATATCCACTTTGAATCTGTAAATAAAAATAATATTATATATAAATATATTTTTAGATTTTATATAATCTTTTATTTGTCTTCAAAGATGCATAACAATAAAAATCTTATAATACATAGTTATTAAAACCGAACTGATAATCGAATCGGTTAAGCTACTAATTTACTAATTTATTAGTTCAACCAATGAACTATTGGTTGAACTGATAGAATCGGTTCTATGTAAATAAAAAATATAAAATTGTTAAAA
>NC_029789.2:1540430-1542119 GCF_000816755.2 Arachis ipaensis | reverse complement strand
AAGAATTTGTTATTTTAATAACTAATTAATTAGTTTGTATTTATTATATTATTATATACTATATGTATTTATTAAAAAATAATATTAATAAATATAATATAATCATAAAAAAATAATTATATTGTAATTAATAAAAATATTTGATATTTTTTATTATACTTATTTAATTATATTTATATTAATAATTATGAATAATAAAAAATATAATTAATTTAAATATAAGTGAGTATAAAATTAAAATAATATCCAAAAAAATTATTATACATTCTTACTATATATATTTTTAGAATTTTTTGTCGAACGGTTCGGTTGAACTAGTTTTGAGCGATTTTTACCGGCTTTGACCGGTTCTTATCCTTAAGTGGTCCAGAGATTGGATGAGATCGGTTGGAAGTCCAGTTTGCTAGTTTTGGGGAGTTTTCACCAATTTTGACTGTTCCGAAGCAAAGATATCCATGGGGCGATTTGTCCTATTCAGATATTCACGACCAAGAAGTACTGAATTCTCTTTCTTTGAGGTTGTTTATTTTCCATGGTACTCCGGTCCAGGCCTTCATTTCTCATATCTTCCTCCTGGTGAAATCTTATAATGAAGTAACCATGGATCATGTCCTTATATCTGATAACGAGTGCCGGCGAACGGGTGCGTAATGCGTGGAAATCTGCCGAACAGTTCGGCCAAATCCTGAAGAAAGCTAAAAAGCGCTGTTTGATGAGCTACTTACTAATTGTGGGCACGAAGTGCGCTTAGGATCACTTTTTTTATAAAGGATCCTGTTGACCTGGGCGTAGGCCTCCCATGGGTCTTATGGTGGCTACGCCAATTCGGGGGTCCATCACAAGGGAAATGATTTGCTTTATCCGGTATTAATCGCGAGCTACGAGCAAATAGAACACTTCCGGTTCTTATCAATTTTGACCGGTTCTTATGCTTAAGCGGTTCAAAAATTAGACCGGATCAGTTGAAAATCCAGTTTTTCAGTCGAATTGTCAGTTCGATCTGATTCTTATAACTATGTCATAATGTTCAATTCCTATGATTCTACATTTAATGTTTTACGTGTTGTGTATATTCAATTTATATTGTTAGGGTTTAGGGTTGACATTTGTGTTAGCATAGCTTGGGTTGGGGAATGAAACATTTTAGATTGGATTCTATGGTTGGAGTGGTGGTATTAACATCAGATTTTGGGCCTTCGCTTGAATTCTTCTTGGTCACCAAGTCTCCCTCACTAGGAAAGGTTTTAAAAATCGGTTCAAACTAATCGAATCATGAACCGATGAAAAAATGAATTGGTGAAATGCTAAAATCGAAAAATTCAAAAACCACCATTTAACTGTCAAATCACTCGAGAACCGAACTCTGATCTGACCGGTTTTTTGAATTTCGCTAAGACAATGCCGTTTGGTTTTGAATTAGGGGAACCCTAACCAAAATACGCAGTAGTGCATCACTCTTGGTCTCTCTCACACCTTGTAACAAATATTAGTGGGCCTGGGCACATAAGAGAGGGCCATGCAGTCTATGCAGAGAGCAATTATAATACTCACTAGGGCTATATATGATTTGGTTAATTCAAAAACCAAATTTATTTTTTTTATTAACTAAAAATTTAATTTAGTTAATTAACTGAATTGGTTTTATATAATAAAATTGGTTATTAACCGATTAGAAAATAAAAAAATCGA
>NC_029789.2:1531185-1540044 GCF_000816755.2 Arachis ipaensis | reverse complement strand
AAATAAGAGTTGCATAAAATTTGATTTTTCTTTTAGTTAATTGGTTAAAAATCGATTTTGATTAACTAATTTTTAATAATATGAATATAATTTTTAAAATTATTTTATTAAATTGATTAGCTAAATATGATTTTTTTATCCAAAGATTTTAAATGATACTCATACACCAAAGTTATTGTTGGAGGAAGAGTTAGTTACAAACCAAAAACAGATGCCAAACAATTTGATAAATTAGAAATTTGGTATACATGTCATCAAAACATAGATATGGGAGTACATAGGAGTACATGTATGGTGTTTGTTTACTGAGACAAAAATGATGAAAGACACGGTCATACACAAACACCAATTTAATTTCTGATTTTCTGTACTTATTTTTGTTTTTTGAAATTTTGTTAATAAAACTGATTTTATGATTCTGAGTAATTATTGGGTTTGTTTATTGATTTTGTTAATTTAAATTGTTTGTTTTGAGTTGATTCTGTGATTTAATTTTGTGATTCTGAGCTACTGAATTCAATTTGCTTGTTTTGAGTTGACTCTGTAATTCAATTTGTTAATAATTTTTATTCTGTGATTTTGGGTTGCTGGGTTCAATTTATTTTTGCTTGTTTTGAGTTTGATTCGGTGATTCAATTTGTTAATAATTCTAATTGTGGGATCCTGAGTTGTTGGGTTTATTCTGAGTTGCTAAATTAATAAGAGTATAATGCTAATGTTGTTAATTTTTGTTTATTCTGAGTTGTTGATTTTTTAAAGTTGAGTTAATTTCATTGATGGTTAATTTTTTTGGTTGTATGTTGAAGATAAAACAATCATAAAGTGATTAAATCTTTTACTGTTTATACCGATATAGTTTGTAATCTTTTTGTACCCTTATTATATCCTCACAATTAAAGTTTAAAAATAAAGCTGCTAACATATTAACGTTGGGGTGGTGGCGCAGTTGGCTAGCGCGTAGGTCTCATAGCTTAAGAGTGATCCTGAGGTCGAGAGTTCGAGCCTCTCTCACCCCATTTAAAAAAAAATAATAATAATAATAATTAGCAATATGTGAATGCATTTCTTTTGTTATCAATTATTTGATAACGGTAAAATATATAATGATGATGGTTAATTTTTGTATATAGTATATGAACTTACTAATAATAATTTATTTAACAAGCTACTATTATCTATGGTTCTCAAACTATAATCTCAAATAATTTTTTCATCAATTTTGTATATACACAAATACATTTAGGTACACACAGGCACCCTTCTTAGTTGACATCATTTTAAATTAAACATGTGATAATTTAATGTCTTATCATTAATAAATAGATAAATTATATTTAAATCTAACAATTTATATCTTTTTACATTTCATTCCAAATATTAATCAAATTTAAAAATATATCATATACTGATTATATCATACTAAAATATTCTTCTAATTAATTAAAAAAAAGAACTAAAACATTCATTTGATGAGTAATATGTAAAAGGATTGAAATACCTTTTTAATGTTTTGACAAAAATAACATTTTATAATTAATTTGAAAATAGTCCTACTAGGGAGCCAATGAAATATTTGTACAATGGGCTATATAAATTATAAAATAAACATCACCCATAAATCACTCAACCTAATACCGTGTCATAATACCACTCATCTCAAAAACTTATGTTGATAAAAAAGGTAACACTAATGGTTATATCTCTAATACTGAATCGGACATCCCTAAATTTTCATTGTACACATTGTACAAATATTCTATGGGCTCCCTATACTTCCTCGTTTGAAAAAACTAAATATCTTTTTAAGTTAAAGGTTATTAAATTTTATTAAGTCACCAAAAAAAACATAAGTCACCAAAAAAATTTATTAAAAATTAAAATTTGAATTCAACTTTAAAAAGACAAAATATTCATATAACCTATTATAAGAGGCTAAAATGTCCTTTTAGAATTAATTTTAAAAATACTAAAATATTTTTGTAGCCCACTTTTAATATACTAAAATAACTTTTGAGGATTAATTAAAAAAAAGATTGCAATACACTTATAAAATTAACAAAAATTGGATATATTTTAGTTCTCAATGTATTAACTTTTTAAAAGTAGTATCGGATATTATAAAACAAAATGAATATTGTTTATTAGAGATGACAATCTTGTAATTCCTTTTTTAATTTCATAAATGAGCTAATAAACAAAGATCAACCCCTGGCCCTTTCCTCCAATCAAAGACCAAAAGTTTTTTATTACAAAATAACTTAATATATACAATAGATAAACTAATATATTAAAACTTGATTTTTCATCCGATATAGTGTATGTTTTCGTGCTCTGCACGAGATAATACATAAAATTATATAAAATTTAAAAATATTAAAAATAATTAATATTTATTTTAATCAATTTAAATTGGTTGAATAATTATTTCATTTGTCTGCTTAAGTAAGTATTTAGAGTTTGAATCTTACCTTTAATAAATAGAGTATCAATATGTGGTGGATTAATTCTCGACTTGCCGAGTTAAGAAATCTGTAGAAAAAAATTGTATTTGTCTTTAAAATAGATTAATTTTTCATTAATAGCAATATTTATGAACTTTTGTTTTTGTTAAAATTTACTTAGGAAAATTTTATTTGTTGATATCGTATTCATTCTTAAAGTCAAAACACTATGATCAACATTGTTACTTGTTAAAACTTCACATTTTATGAAATAATTTTTAAATTTTCAAATTCATAAACTTATGTCATTACAAAAATTATTAAATCGATTAATATTTTTTGATAACATAATGTACCAAAACATCATCGTTGAAACTTGATTTTTCATCTGAATATTTCTTCTTTTTTGGTCAAGCATCTGAATCTTTAATTTCTCTAGCTATTTGCACTATTTTATTTTTTTTTTCATCCTTTTCTATGTATTAAATGAAGCTAAGTTTCTTGTATCAAAAGCTTCTACCTGTTTCACTCATTTTCCTTTTGTAAAATTTTCAAAGTTTATACATATGCAATGACTAGTTCAAATACTTGTGAGAGTTTAAATAATTTAATTTAACATGAATGTTATGTCAGAATGAACTCTCTCATGTTACAAACACACCCATTCTCAATTTCCTTAATTAATTAAATTCTAACTCAAATTGTGTAAATTAAAATGTTCCCTAATTATTATTATTATAACATGATGTGGCAAAAGGGTAAGCAAGATGCAATATTATGCATTTATTATGATTTCTAAATCAATGTAATCTCAACATATATATTTCATTTTAATTCAAATCATTGCCATATAATTTTCTAGACCCAAACACACACTAGAAGTTCATATTGTTGCTTAGTTCTAAAAGGCTAAAGATTGCATAGTTGAATTCTGATGGATGCAGTTGAGCTACCATGCCCAACCATTTAGGGATTTTAAAGTGTTTAATAATAATAATAATAATAATAATAATAATAATATGTGAAAGAAAATAATTTAAGCAAATTAAATTTAGTGGATGCTTACCTGTTTATTAGTTTATACCCTTTTTTCTTATATATTATGAATGTTAGGAAAGTGGTCTTAAAAGAAATAATGGAACAGGCACTTAATTATAGCATTTGTTAATCTTGCTCTATCATCCTTTTTAAGGTTTCAACATCGCTAATTGATAAAAGTAGCCTACGCTCTTATCTTATCTGGATGGGAAATTGACCATAACAATATTGGGGAGCCTAAATTATAGGTGCAGGCCTAATCATCATCACCAACAACATATTTCTGGTTGGAACTACTTATTTATAAAGCTATTTATTTGAAAGGTATTTATTTATTTAATTTATTTATTTGAAAGGTATTTCTATTTCACATGTACTATGGTGATATGTGTTTCAATGTTTTTAATTATTAATTTTAGTCATATAATGATGAATAGAGAAGAATTAAAAGATAAAATATATCAGTAAATAAGACGAGAGAAGAACGAAGAGATTAAATATATTTATAAAGTACATTGTTAATAGTATAAAAACTTTTTTTTATGAGATATTGGTAGTGAACGAATGACTTTTTTCTTCGCGCAACAAATTTAAAAGAAGAAAAAATGAGAAATAAAAAAGATGAAAGAAGACAAAAAAATAATAAAACTAATGAGTTTAGGATAATTTTAAAGTAAAAAATATTACAAAAAATAATTCAAGATATAATTTAATTAAATTTTCAAATTAAAAATGTGTCTAAATATTTTAGAAAAACATAAAAGATATTTATTTTATGCATATTTATATCTTTATATCTTTAATTTTGTGTCTAATAAAAGAGGATATATATATAAAACTGTATTCATAGTTTTTCGTAAACATAGGTATTAACCAAACGCTGTTTGACATATTTCTTTTTCTTTATATATATCTACTATTTCAGATATTAAAGTAGTCTACCAAATGATTAGCCATCTTAAGAAGAATATAATTTTTTTTATATCTAGCTATCTTATTAGTATGAAATATTTTATATAAAAAAAAGTTACATTTATCTTCATTGATGATGTATTATCTTTACAATGAAATTTAGTATCACATTTTATAAATTATAAAGGTGCATCGATGTAATATTATGATTGGGTAAATTGAACAGACCCATGATAAATTTCACAAAATTTCATTAGAGCTCATTGTAATTTGTCCTAATTATAATAATGGTCATAAATCATAATGCAATAATTTTTCTTTTTTGGACTCTTGTCTATACAGTATACCAAACTAAAATCCTTTAAATAAGCGAAAAAAGTCCATACTAAAAAAATGGGCTTGACCCAAGAACAGTTTATCTTTGAGTTTTTTTTTTTTTTGGTCATACACTCTTAGTAGATACCATTTTTATATCAAGAGTTTTTAGCAACTGACATATTTAATTAATAATAGTTGTAATTTTAAATAAATATCAAGAATATTTGGTGTATGAACAGTGTTATTGATAAAAAAAAAAATGGCAACAAATATCACCGAACCAATTTGTGGACCTTCAACTGCGGGGAATCGATCATTGTACGACCAAGTAAAATGAGAAAGACTTCATACAGAACCTTAAATTACGTTGGCTTAGATATAGTCTTTGAAGTAGCGTGGGAAAAGAAAAACTAATTGTATCGACAAAGATTGGAGAACACTGAGAAAAAGTCCACATACTTGTTCAATTATTGGCATTTTACGTTGTTGAAAATCTTTTAATAGAGTTTGAGTCTCAATAAGGGTGTTTAGTGAAAAGGATGTGTTGGATGTTTTAGCTCCTCACTCTACCTATGTTTAATGTGGTTAGAAGAAATAAATAAATAAAATTCAGAACTAGGTGAGAAATAGGGCTGGCAATTCATACCCTATCCGCGGGTACCCAACCCGGTCCAATTTGTTCGGGTAGGGTAGGCTACCCGACCCGCTGCGGGTAGGGTAGGGTACGGTCCGAGTATACCTGCGGGTAGGGTAGGGTAGGGTACATCCTAAACACATATTTTATTAAAAAATAAGTATATAATAAAAGAAGTGAGAGTTGAATTCACAACCTCCCTTATGTAATGACTTATAATAAGTGAACAACCACTAAATTAGTTAGTTAATTTAGTAATTTAGAGCATTAGTTTTTTATTTTTTATGTTATTAATATGTATAAAATTTGAAATGATTGAATTTTATATTTACTTTGAAAAAATTTGATATTTCTGCGGATAGGGTAAGATAGGGTAGGGTTTAGAATTTTAAGGTGCGGGTAGAGTTAGGATTGAGAGATTCTCAACCCGCGAATAGAGTAGGGTAGAATTTTAATAAAATTTTTAACCCGCGAGTAGGATTAAAATAGAATTCAAACTCTACCTTACCCTACTCATTGCGAGACCTAATAGGGGCTATTTTGGATAAATAATAAAATATATAAATTTATATTAAATAAGAAGAATAAAATAATTTTTGAAAATGAGAGAAGTTAAATTTTTTTATTTTTTCAAAAGTTTTTAAATAATTTTTTGAAAAGTTAAAAATATATTTAAAAAACGGTATCAAACAACTTTAATGTGACTTTTCATAAGTTAAACACTTGGGCTACACATTCAAGTAATTTTTCATCCAAGTCCATCTAAGCAGGCTCAACAAAAAAAATCCAATCTCATTAAATGAAACGTGTATACACGCGCGGAAACACTCCCCTCAAACGTTACCATTCACGCTTGAATATAAAACAACGTTCATTTTTCACTGTCAAAACCGCTACTAGAAAATTTCAAATCTCTCTCAAAATCTCTCAAACCTCGTTCGTGTTCTCTGCGGAAACTGCCGCTACTCCAGAATCGCGTCAAGCTTTCGAAAAGAAGAAGAAAAATAAACAAAAATAAGAATAGAGACTCCGCAAGGTATGAGACAAACTATTGCTATTATGTTCATTTAATTTTGCGCAAAACTCGCGTTTCTCCTAGTTCGATTTAAGGTTTAGTGGATTGAGTTGGTGCGTTTAGTAGATGGACTTATTCTGATTCCACTTTTTTCTCTATAACTAGGGCATATGAATGAAAATGTGTTGTTATTTTCTTTGTATGATATATAACTCAGTTCATTGTAGTTGGTGATTTACATTCACTTAATTGTTAAGTGTTCACTTGAGTTAATTTGCATACAGAAATATTTTAGAGTTAGTGATTTACGAATAGAAATATGTTTATCACGTTTTATTCAAACATGAAAGGAGTTCGGTTCATTGGAGTTGGTGATTTAGATTCACTTGATTGTCAAGTATTTAGTTGAATTTTTTTGCATGCAGAAATATTTTTCTTGTTGATTGAATGTTTATCACGTTTTATTCAAATATGAATGGAGTTCGGTTCATTGGAGTTGGTGATTTAAATTCACTTGATTCTTAAGTATTCAGTTGAGTTCTTTTGCATGCAGAAAAGTTTTTCTTGTTGATTGAATGTTTATCACGTTTTATTCAAACATGAATGGAGTTCGGTTCATTGGAGTTGGTGATTTACATTCACTTGATTGTTAAGTGTTCACTTGAGTTCATTTGCATGCAGAAAATATTTTTCTTGCTGATTGAATGTTTATCACGTTTTATTCAATCACTCCTTGTGCCTGATTTTACTTTTTGTATCCTTTTCAGAGATTAATAATATTCCAAATGAGGGTTTATGCTGGGCAGAACCCTTGATAAAGGACAGAGAAGGAGTTGAAGCAGAGTATATCAGGATCAGCGATCAACGAACAAAATTAACAAAATAAAAGACCAAGTGATTCAGGCATCTGAAGGCATGAGACTCCCCAAGCCATCTGCTGTCCTCTCAAACCCTTTATGTAAATTCACATATGGTGATATAGATAGTAAATAGGTTATAGTTTATTTGACTCGTTGTAATTAACACTAATTTGTTTAACTTGTTTAAAAAAGCAAACATTTCTTCTTTAATGTATATATGTGAATATTAATGTAAATGTTAATAAAAATCTAATGTTAATGTATATATGTGGATGTTAATGAAAAATCTAATGTTGATGTATATATCTGTTGGAATTGTCTGGACTGCTGTTTTGTTCTAGGTTCACAGTGAATGGATTTAGGGTATTTATCAAACATCAAGAGCCCCAAAAACACAAATGAATTGAAATTAATACACTAGATGAACCAAGAAAAAGTGTATATAGTACTATTGCAGACAGTTAATTTGAAAAAAATGTTTATATCAGTATTCGGTTTCAGAAACACCTAAACATCAAGAGCTCTTATCTACTACATACGATTAGTTGATTTTTAATCTCATCTCCCTTTCGAGTCGTGTTCCTTATTTTGGTAGAAAAACCGGCAAGTTTAGAATAATCTTTGTATAACTTTTCAGTTTCTTCTAGTGTCTTGAAAGTCATCCGAATTTTTAGGACAAATTGTTCATCCACAGCACACCTGGTCTGCATAATGAACTGAACATTAAAATGAAACTATTGTATAGTACTAAATGAACGGAACATTGTCCATTACATAAATTCAAATTCGAACAACTGTCTGCATAATGAACCGAACACATTATTAAAGCGAAACAATTGTATAGTGCTAAATGAACGGAACATTATCCATTATATAAATTCAAATTCGAACAACTGTCTGTATAATGAACCGAACATGTTATTAAAGTAAAACCATTATATATTACTAGATGAACGGAACATTATCCATTATACAAATTCAAATTCGAACATTGTATATATAATCAAATTCAAAAGACCTGCATGTAGAATTCAGAGATTGCATTCCATTCAATTCAATTCAGTTCAATCCAAATCAGAACAACTGCATCTAGAATTTAGCAATTGCATTCAATTTAATTCAATAATAAAAACTTTGTCCGCTTGATTCGATTCAAAAGTATAATCCAAATCACTCTCATTCAACTGATCTGAAGTTGAATCATTCATTGTTTTGATAGCCTATTGAAATCTGAAAACAAAGAAGATAAATCAATAGATCGAAGAAGAAAATGAAGAAGAATAGGAAAAAGAATGACGAGCATCAGAGAAGAACGACGAGCAACAGAGAAGAGAAAGAAGAAGATCGATGAGCAGCAGAGCAAATCCAAAAAATTGCAATAAGATCGGTAATGTTGAAAAATATTTACGTTGAAGAAGTTTTACGTAATTCTGTTACGTTAATAAGAAGGGGAGGGGGCGCACTTGTATTTCACATAACTTTGGGGGGCGCGTTAACAAAAAACTGCTTAGATGACTTAGTTAGATTTTTTATATGGATGTGGAGCATTATTTTAAGTTAAAAAGCCCAAAAAATAGCTTCTGAAGCTTTCTAAACCGGCTCTAAATCTAAAATTCTAAATACATTAACTTTTGGTTTAAT
>NC_029789.2:1530601-1531112 GCF_000816755.2 Arachis ipaensis | reverse complement strand
GTATAATTTTATTTAAAAAAAATTTAAAAAACTAATATTTTTATTAAAATTTAGTCAAATATTAAATATAATTTTATATAATTAAAATATTAATAATAATTAATTAATAATTATAAATCACAAAATCTATTCTTCCTTCAACATTTCTGTTTTATTTATTAAATCTTGGACGTTTCCTCCGTTAATAAGAGAGAGAACATTTTCCACTCCGAAAATTAATATTTAATCCACGTGTAACTATTGATTAAAAACTTAGGCAGGACCGCAGGAGACCCAATTTTGTTGGGAGGGAATGAGGAATTTTGACCAATTCAATGGGTTTAATCTTTAAGAAAAATGTCACCCGTCAAATCTTATCTTGTGACAGATAGAAGATTTTGACTAGCTAAAATGTTACAAATTAGATTATTATACAAGAGTAATATTATAGGACTAGTAAATATTATTATTTTTAATTCATATTTAATTAGTAATAATTTATACCTATATTTATAAAAAATTTATACATACA
>NC_029789.2:1525323-1530590 GCF_000816755.2 Arachis ipaensis | reverse complement strand
TTTATACGATTTGTTGTACGGCGGGACGAGGTCGGGTAGAGCAAAAACCCGCCTCTACTCGTCCCGTTGCCACCCCCTAAGCCCAAAGGTCATGTAAAATTTTGCTTGTCACTTTTCCTACACAAACTTGTTTATTGAGACTCTGTAAGCAAAAATAATAAATTTGACTTTCTAAGTTTTTTATTGACATTATATTTGCTTCTCAAAATTAAATAAACAAAAATGAAGCAAATGATTATTATTTGAACAGCAATGAATCATAGGTATATTAACGAGCCAAAAAGTCAGAAACCATGTCTGAAATCTGGATTACTTACAAGTGCTAGCTGAAAAAAAGTCAGCACTAGAAATAATAGAAAAGAATGAATCAAGGGAATTGAAAAGATCCTCCAATATCAGAGCTACCTGAAGGAGGATCAATGGCAACCCAAAGAAGAGAAATGGTGATTGATATAAGCCCCGACCAAACAAACACAATGGTTGGTGTTCTACCCCTTCTTCCCATGAGCCCTTTTGCAAACGGATAGAGATGAGCCAGCACCCATAAGCTGAAGAACACACCACCCAGCAAGCTGCTCCATTTTCGATCTTCGCTGTATATAGTTCTGCTAACTGCCACAGCTATTGCTATCAAGTTTACCATCATGATGGTGATTGGTGGTATCATCAGAGATGTCCATTTGATGATATAGAGGTCAGCAAATTCGTCGTTTTCGTCGTCCCCGGCAGACTTTGATGTCAAAGTGAATGAAATTTCAATGCCAGCCATCACCTTTAGTAGGCCTTGGAGAACTGCAGCAAGGTGGGCACTAGTGCCTCCTATCAGCCAGAATTGCTCATTCCTCCACCACTCTTCGAGTTCAATACCGGACCACTTAACCTCGAGGATGGCGAGTAAGACAAGGGTCACAGTGATGCCCAAGAGGTACACTAGGAATGTTACTTGGAGGCTCNGATGTGAATGGATAGATTCCAACATTGAGGTAAGCTATTCTCTGTAGGAACTTCAATTTGAGGCTGGCCAAAAGAGCATTGTTTCGAGAAAAGAATATTTCGACAGAGCCGGTAGCCCAACGAAGAACCTGGTGGAGCCGGTCGGTCAGGTTTATCGGAGCAGTGCCACGGAAGGCATCTCTCTTAGTCACACAATATATGGACCTCCATCCCCTATTGTGCATTCTATAACCTGTCACAACATCCTCAGTAACAGACCCATAAATCCACCCGATTCGAAGGCCCCATTCGGTCTTGTCTTCATACCAGCAGGAGATAACATTGATAGCCTCTGCAACAGTAGCAGCATCCAGAAGATCCCGAGGAAGGGTTAGAGCACCCGGTGGTCTTCCATTTTTGATGGACGAATGATCAGCAAGGGGTCGACCTTGGAACTCGGCCACCCTGATTGAATCAATAAGGAGACTTGAGTTGCCAAAACTCTTGGGAATAAGAGCAAGGCCTTCATCGTCGGCGCCACCATTTGCAAATGACTGATCCTCAACAGAACCAGTTTCCGGGAGTGAGGCAACTGTCGAGGATTTCTTATTCTTGCGGCCGAAGCAACTAGACTCTTCTTTCACCCGAGGTGGATCAAAGCCGTAGAGTGCAGTCCTTCTGAATAAGCAACCTGTGCCTACATATACAGGACCTTGAATCCCATCAAGGGCGCGCATATTGACATCAAAGAAGACTGTGTTATGATTGGCATAGCGATCCGAAGGGTCTATTCCTTCGAACCTCTGAGGGAATTGAACATAGCAGATCCTGTCGCCACCACGGTCCATCATGAAGCACATACCTTCTCTCAATGCCTGGGAATTAAATATGTAATGGTCACAGTCCAGATTAAGTATGAAAGGACCATTTGACATAATGGCTGAGGCTCGGACCAGCGCATTCATCGCCCCGGCCTTCTTGTTGTGATCATAGCCTGGTCTTTTTTCTCGAGAAACATAGACAAGCATGGGAAGGCGAATATCAACTTCGGTTAAATTCATAGCATTTGCATCTGATGCAACACCAGTTAGTGGTTCATCACTTGGAGGTTTTAACATGACCTGCATTTGTGTGAGAAAATACAATATAACATTTTAGACTAATTCTGTATCATTATAAATCTTGAACACTCCAAATTAAAAGCTATTCTTAAAAAGACTGAAAAATTACCTGTATGATACTAGCATGATCGCCCCTAGAATGTTCCGATGCTGGCGTTGTCCAAGTGCCGGGCCAGTGGGTACCATCTGCCATCCAAGTAGCTTTAGGAATTTTCACATTCTCCATTGGTTCATCATGTCCATTCTCCCTCCAAAGCTTCATAGCTTTTATCTCTTCTCTGGCATTGTAAGCATCAGAACGCCGGCGGATTGAATCGGGAAGGCCATTGATCCGAACCTTGAACTCATCATATTCACGCTTTACCCTCCTTCGATCCCTTACAAAGTCAGGGAGAACTTTGTTCTTGTAGGGATCTCTCTTCATACTAAAGTATGAGTCGGGGTTCCTCGGTTCAATGTCATGCTTTCGGCAAAAAGGAACCCACAAGTTGGCAAAACTTGCAGCCTCTGCCATGGCCTCAAAAGTTAGAAGTGCACCTCCATCGTCAGAGACATAACATGCAAGTTTCTCTACCGGATAATCGGCAGCTAGAATGGAAAGAATAGTATTTGCTGTGACAAGTGGAGGTTCTTTTTCAGGATCCGCAGTCGACACAAAAATATCTATTCCTGGGAGATCAGACTTGCCAGAAGGATTGTTGGGAGTGGGAGTTTCAAACTTCTCCTTCAGAACATCAAGATCGGCGAACCGGTTGACAGGGAAGAGCTTAGGAAGCTGATCAAGCAGCCAGGAGAAGGCAAACCAGATTTCACAAACAACAGACATACCCCATAGCCAGAGTGCATCTTCATTGGGGTTTCGAACCCTCCACGCTAAGAAGAAACCAAGAATCACTAGCCGAGCAAATATTATTAGCCTGAAATTTAAAACACCATGAAAATTAACTTTCAATTAGTTAATATCTTGATTCAAATAATACAAAAGTACATAGAGCATCCATCAAACATTGACCAACTCCAACAACAAGAAACTAGAAATTAACTACGAATCAGATAAATTAACATAATTTATTGGTTTAGAATGAAGGAACACTAGTTATAAATTCAGTTTTCAGCAAAGCAAAGTGCTAAAAGATTCAGTGGTATCATTAGTGAGGTACTAAAAGATTCAATGTAAAGCAAAAGAAATTAAGAGGAAAAAGGATCTTATACCTATATGGACTCAGAATTGCAGCAGAGATAGTCAATTTCCGGGTCAAAGGTCTCCATGGCTTTTCCTTGAACACATGAGGGTCACCACCCATCCATTCAGAAACAGAACTAGCATCGTTTTCGGGCTCTTTCGGCCACATAGCATTCCCATAGCCATAGCTCCCCTTAGTTTCAAACAACCACTGAGCATGATCAAAGTCATTATTAGCCTGGCTCCTTGTCAAAGTCCCCGATTTCATCAACGACAACCTCCTCTCCATCTTCGACACTCCAGCACCGGGTGGTAAGGGAAGTGCAGGCTGCTGGCCGGCCCTATATCCATCATTCGCATCCAACTCCTTGTAAGGTTCCTTGCAGCCAGGGCAAATCCCCTCACCAGTTCTCAAAGCATCCCTGTAACAATCCCTGCAAATCTTGTAATCACACTCACAAGGGAGTATGTCTAACCCCCTCTCATCAGTCATAACCTTCCCATCACAGCCAGGGACCGCACAGGACGATCCCTTCACCCCGGACATCTGGGGGTGGCTTGACTCAGACTCAATCATCTTCTCCTTCAAATGAGCCCTTGTAACCTGATTGAAACCCCCAGTGAACAATGAACTAGATGCATATTGGTCCTCCACTCGCCTCGAAGTCGATCTCTCCAGAGCAATCTCCATTGGTTGGTTATCAGGGGTTAGTGGAATGTGAACTGTGTAGGTAGCAACACCACCACCACCATTCTCACTCTCTTGATCTTGTTCATGATCAAGATCATTGCTCAGTTGGGTGATTTTTCTAACCATTGATGAACCGTGTTTGAATCGAGGTGACTTAGATGCCATGATCAGAGAAGAAAATTCCACAGTTCCAAACACTCTCTACAAGACCTGAAATTTCATCATCCAAAAACACCACATCCACTACTTCATTACCATCGTGGACTTATATATGTGAAAAAAGACAATTAAGCTAATGAATAATTAAATAATAGAAGCTTAGAAAAGTTCAAAGAACAACAACATCAGCAACCACTCCCAGTGGGAAAACTGTGTCAAATGGCAAGACGTGGTTCATGAATTTATAAACAAATGCAGTGTGGCAAAGACGATTTCTAATTTCTATCACAAAAATTTCTTACCAACTCAATGACAACCGAGCAATTGTGAGAGAAAAAACAAGCCGAGTGAAAAAAGCGCGTGTATTTATCAATTTGGATGACGCTGGCAAGTGAAAGCAACGAAAAAGAAGACTCAGTCCAAAACATAGATCAAAGATATTTCAAAAACACACTCAGGAAACAAACATAACACCACCCCCATTTAAAAATTCCAACACATACTCACACAGACAGAACAGAACAACAAGATCAATGCCGGCCCGGAAGCCTTAAACGTTCACTGAACTTGAAAGTTGCAAACTTTTTTTTCCCTTTTCTTCAGTGGTTTTGAGAATGATGACCAAGTTCGGTGCTTTTGCAAAATTGTGACCAGCTTTTTTTAAGGTAAGGAAGAACCACGAAATAATAACTTGAAATAAATAGTAATAATAAAAAATAAATAAATAAATTTACTCGCAACCTCTTAGTAATAGAATTTTGGTAACAAAATATGTTGAGGATAATATAAAAGATGAAATTTTTCGTTTATTCTTTAAAATTATGGAAGAAACTTTAGTATGGTATTTAGTTATTAGATTTTATGGTATCTTTAAAATTATGAAAGCGGAATAATATATTCTTCGCGTATTGATTATGCATATTATTTTTTTTCATATAAAAAAAATTTTAGTGTAATACTCAATCATTAAATTTTATGATATATTTTAAAATTAGCCAAAAAATGAGGCTCCGGTACCATCGAAAATTTTGATACTTTCTGTGGCATGACGCCATGGCCACGGCATATCCACGCCGCTCTGCACCAAATTGTCACACATTCAGATACGACTTTGATTTATTTATTGATAAAATATATTTTAGTCTTGTATATTTAAATAAAATTTTAATTGTACTTTTAA
>NC_029789.2:1522294-1525259 GCF_000816755.2 Arachis ipaensis | reverse complement strand
TATATTATGTGACATGCTTACGTTTAAAGTTATGTTTTGCCAGTCAATTTTTGAGTTTCTTTTAATTTTTGAGTGCCATGTGGTCAAATAATAAGTACTTTCAATCCTCCAAAGTTCTTAATGATATAGGTTTAGGTGATTATTTGAAGGTAAAAATTCAGATGCAGTGAAATTCACATGAAATTAATAGTTAAAAACTGTTAAATAATTTGATTAATTTGACTAAATTTTCATCTTACAACTTTCAGTTATTAATTTCACATGAAATTAATTGCACCTAAATTTCTACCTTATTTGAATCCTCTTATTTTCTTTTCACATACTTTGCTCCTTTGAATAATAATAATAATAATAATAATAATAATAAACATTAAAGTGTACATATTATAGATATATATAAATATTCCATGGAACCATTTTTTCACACTTGTTACATTTTGTCTTTTGACACACTATTGTTAACAAAGAAGATAAAATTAAAGAACTTTATGATGGTTTTGTTTTCAATCTGTTTTCTCCTTTGCCACAGCCCAATTTGCAAGGAAATAAAGATGGCTAACAAGGTTTACCAACTCTACATCTAAGGGTGCCAGCAAAGCGAGTAAGTTGTGCGACATATTTTCCGGGTTTTGATGTAATCTTATTTTTGTTTGACCAATTTACCAACTCAGATCCCGATTGCACGAAAAATGCTCCATTCAATAACTCGTCATTAATTGATCTCCATTGCCATGATTTCCATTCTCCAATATTTGCGTCCACTCTTTTTGTTACCTTCACCATTTATCCAAAAAAGATCACATTGTATGACAAAAATAATGTAACTTAAAAACTTACAAGTAATACAACACAAAATGTTGTATTTTGAGTTGTATAACATCGATATCCTACGTATAACATACCTCTTTAGCATGAATATTATCCGGAGCCCAAAATCGATTGCCCTCACTAATAATAGTTGGATTCTTGTTACCACCAATGGCATACATTTGCCAGTGAGTATAATCATTGTTAGTTCCACCAAACAGGATAACCTATATATCACAAATAATTGTAGAATTATTTTAGAAGTAAAAAACAAAATGTCTATTAAAAAAAAACGATTATGTTACGAGTACACATGTATTTATATATAAATACATTAGTGGTTGATTTTAGTAGTTGATTTTAGTGTATGAATAGTATTTCTGTTAAACAAATTATAAAACAACAATTAAAATACAATAATTTTACAATTTCGCTACATTACCAACAGTATTTCTGTCAACTTCTGCCAACTCTTATTTATAACTGTGTTTAATGGATGGTAGATGTGTCTAATAAAAATGTCTTTTTTATAATTGTGTTTAATAGAAGTGTCTTTATAGATATATTTTCTGGATGTGTCTCTTTATTATATGTTTAAAATATAATAATTAATTATTATTGACAATAAATTGACAGATAATATATTGGTACCCTATACTTTTTCATAATTTTACGAGCAATTGAAAGTGAATACTTACGTGATTTTGATCTGTGAAATGACTATTAGAAATGGTAATAGCTGTAGATCCCATAATAGCATCAATGAGACCATCTGCACATTTTCTCATAGAAACATGGTCAATCCAAATATTGCTAGAGCCAAAAATAGAGATTCCATCACCTTCTGTGCTTAACCTTTGACCAAAATGAGTCTCAGAATCTCTGATAAGTCCACCGGAACCCGGAACAATATTATAAATCTTAATTCCATGAATAATCACATTTTTAATGTTCTGTATGGTGATGCCTGCACCTCTAGTAATGTGGACATCAACTCCTCTTCCGTCAATAGTTTTGTCACTAGTCATTATGAGTTCTTGGTTGAGTCTAATAAACATACTACGTGCAAAGATAATCCACAATGGCCCAGTTCGTGTGACTGCATGGCGAAGAGTACCTGGTTTTGGATTAACCATGTCGTTGTCTGAAGAATCAGTAACTATATAAATTGGACCATTTTTTCCACCAATTGTGTTTTTTCCAAAACCTTGAACACAATTTGCAAGCTTTTGACGATACTTTGCCCAATTAGGATCACACCTCCAACATCTATCAATGTTGTTGGTTGCCATGCATGGAACTCTTGCATTTTTACCCTTCAAGCTCCTTCTTCCATGCTTGTTTCCAACTATGTCTCTATATGAAAAAAATAAAGTAAAGAAACACAACACTTAATTATCATATAAGAAACTTGTATTTATGCTAAAATTTGTTCCTATGAAATTGAATATGTAATAATATAGTTTGAGAATGCTCACTCTAAAACAGTAGAACTGAAGTTCCCAGAAATCTCGTATGGATTTAAGAAATATGCTTCTTTGTTATCTTTTTCAGCAATTGCTGCTCTTTCCTTCCAATATTCCTCGTCAAAATCATTCAGGTATGTTGTATTCTCTAAGATATTAGCTTTCAAGATTGGTATCATGGAAACCAAACATAATGAAAGGAACAAGTTATACATTTCTACCATAATGATGTTTCTCTCCCTATTCAAGACAAATTTGAAGAGCTCTGATCTTATTGGATGATATTTAAGAATTCTTATTGGATGAATGTTGAATGTAGCACTTTGTAATATATATGACTCGACTATGTGTGATGCCAGCAGAAGAAAACTATTCCAAAGCCCAATTTGGGATGAGGTTGGAAAATTACTGAATAGTGG
The DNA here is from genome assembly GCF_000816755.2 of Arachis ipaensis. NCBI lineage: Eukaryota > Viridiplantae > Streptophyta > Magnoliopsida > Fabales > Fabaceae > Arachis > Arachis ipaensis. The sequence continues at coordinate 1,522,567 of NC_029789.2, read as the reverse complement.
CTGGTTAAACACACAGAATATTCTATACATAGACAAAAAATATGTGTGAAATTCTTATTTATAGAAATGAGTAAGTAAAAAACTATCAAAAAGATCTGTTATCCAACAAATTAACTATGTCTTACTGTCTTATCTTATTTCAAATCGAAAAAAAAAACACCGGATAAATGTTATAATATACTAGTAATTTTATTGATCCATACACACTGATTATTAAGTTGTTTTTTATACAAAAATTTTATTACCGTTGTATTAAATAAATTATTTATCCAG
>NC_029789.2:1517584-1522133 GCF_000816755.2 Arachis ipaensis | reverse complement strand
CAAGATCAACGAACTAGTTCAAATGACCAATTTTACAGAAAATGGGTAGCTAAAATCCGAATTAAATATCTTAATTTTAATAAAATTTCTATAAATAAACAAATTAAAACTTGAATTCTCTTTGGATATTAATTTAACATTATTATTTCATACAAATTAAATTTTGAGATGAAAAACGAAGTGATGGATTGGACGACGGACGGGACAACTAGCTAATTGGGGGGACGGAAGGACACGCTCGTTATAGGACTTGACCAAACATCTCACGACACGAGCTGACGACAGCCATGCAACTCCTACCTTTCCGGTGGAGAAGTCACTATTCGTAGCTGTTGACCTCTCCTTCAAGTGATCTGGCATCAAAGGAAGCAAGCGCAGTTTTTCTCCGCTCCAAGAGAATAACCCTCTTGTTCGGGGGCGAAAAGGAGTGCTTTAGATAAACTAGGCAGGATCACTTGGCTCAATTTGCACTCTCGGAAGACTTAGTGTGTTTTACTGCGAGTCCGTCGGGAGAGAGGTGAGAACCGGGAACTAATTCCTTCAATTCAAACATTCACATTAGAGGTTAGAGACTAATGTAATTATACTATAAGAAAATTGCTGATTACCGTCGGATTAATTGAATAAATCTACTAGTAATTAAATTACCATTGGATTTATTATCGTCCTAGAGTTAACAATGTAAATAGTACCGAAAACTCCTTACTGGCGGATTTTTTCATCCGACGCTAATTACTGGTGAATTTTTCGTCGGTGTTTTTAATGAATTTGTCGAGACTGAGTTGATAATTATTATCCGATTAATCATACGGTAGTATTTTTTATATTTTTTGGGCACAGTTTAGCTACAACTAACAGTCAAATTAAATTAAAACTCTTGTTAACAAAATTGTTATCAGAAATTTAAAATTATCAAAAAATCAACAAATTATTTTATTAAAAATAAATACTATGAATACAATAAAATATCACATAAGTAGAGTACAATGAAGTAAACAAAATAAACAAAAATACATAAAACCCTAACCCTTACGGATCCTGATAATCGTCGTCGTCGTTGGCATCGTGGTCCCCCTACTGAAGTGGCGGAGTAGGTCTTGTCGTCGGTGTCCCACTAGCAGCGAGCGTTGCCACTGGAACCAGTAGTTGAAATACAATTAATTAATTCAATATTATTGGGTTCTTACTGCCCACTTCTGAAACTATCAATTTCTGGTCTCAGCTGGGATTTGGGTGGAAGTCGGCCATGGGTGGTTGTACACTGACTTAATGACATTAAAGACCTCCTGTGTGTAAGAATTAGGATTTGGTGCAAACCTAACAGAAAAAAAACCTAACATTAAAAAGCTCATAGACAAAACCTAACATTACACGTAAGATTAAAATACAATATATACTCACGACTACATGCCATCAGGCCAAATTTTTAGCCGGATGACGGACGATGGTGGAAGGACATCCTGCTGGGAGACATGGGAGGAATCACCCCGCGGGCTTTCTCTCTTGTGTCATTGTATCTGTAGGGGGCGTAGCAGAAGGAGACACGTACGCGCAGGGTTTGGAACCATGATGAATTGTTGGTCGCTAGACCCGCCTGTGATGTCACGGGGTCAACGGGGTAGCCGGGGTAGAGGACAATAGCTAGGCAGCCTTGGAGAATTCGGTGGAAGCCTGCCTCTACCACGACCACGTGACCCACTAGACCTACCTCTGTCATTTGTCGTCATGTATGTACAGTGAATATATTACTAATACTTAAACTAAGAAAATATCTATCAACCCTAAAATACACTCAAAATCTTATAAAAATTTTGACAGAATTTCTCTTAAAATTTGAATTTTTCCACCCTTCAATGGTTCTATCCAAACCAAATATCTATCGAAACCAACATATAAGGATTGAAATTCTAATTCACCCACCAAATAAACAAATCGTTCAACAGCCATGACAATGTTTTATAATTTGGAAGAATTAAAACAAGAAAGCAAGAACAGATAAATAATAATTTGAAAGAATTGAAACAATCCAAAAAGTAATATGAAATTAAAAAAAATAAACAAAAAGCTTACAGTACAAAAAAAAAAGAAAAAGAAAAATAAGTAGGAAGAAAAAGAAAGCAAAAAAGATAGTAACATAAAAACGGATAATAAATGCAGAACAACAATTAATATAGATATATAGATATATAGATATGTATTAGAAGCTAGATTATAATATGCATGATAAGTTTACATCATAGGGACACATATTTTTCTCTTTGAATCAAATTCATTTTAAACGAAATTTTTATTCATGATTTTTTAAGAATACCCAATTCATGATGAGATTATCGTTGCTATATTCTTTATTTTTTTTTCTTTCACCTGCAGTTGAAATCCTAAAAATTAAAATGTATCTCCACATTTATATAAGTGCTGAAATTCAGTAAATGGCATGCATCTTTCAAATTATAACACTATAAAAAGATAAAATTTGAAAGAAAAAAAAAAACTTGTTATAAAAACAGACTCGGATTGTCAATAAAAAATGAAACACAATTCCCATTTAGTAAACAATGAAACTATAATATTATCCTCATTGTCCTGAAATATTTGAATCAGGCTTGGATTAATGCAAACTCAATAAACATTGAAAGTAGCACAAATTAACTTCTTATAAATTAATTCGAATGAAAAAAAATTCAAACATAAATATAATAGATTATATCCAAAAAAAAAAAAAACACCTCAGCCACAACAAAGTATCTGTAAAAATAATGAAAAAGATAATTTTTTGTTAACATTCTTCTCAAGTCTGAGCAAAAGAAATGGCTGGTAGGCTTCTTTGCGGTTATTTAGAACATTTGGTTGGAGCAAAATAGCAGAGTATTTCAGAATTCAGAGACAAGTGTTGAAGGAGTAAAAATTAGGTCGTTTTTGAGTTACAGGGAATGGTGTGGAGTTGATCCGTTTGGTTGTTGATGGCAATGCCGGAAATGACTACGGATTATACCGTTTTATTTGTGCTTATGTCGTCTTTTTTTATGCTTTCTTTTGCTCCACTTTACTGTGTTGAGCTCCATTTGTTCAAAAAAAAAAAACTTAACAATATATTAACATGACAAAAAATTAACCCGACTCTAAATCATAAATTCTACAACTCTAACTCAAAATCATTCAACAGCCACAACTATCACTAATCAAATTTCTAACACTAATAGAATAATAAACTAAAAGATAACACACTAACAATTAAAGAAATTATGTTTCTAATTTTAAAATAGATATCATTGAGATGAAGAATAAAAATGTACCTGAATTTGGAGCAGCGTCGGTGCTGGAACGACAGCAAAAGGGCTACGTAGAGAGAGAAATGGAGAACCGGCAAGAGAGAGGGGCAGCAACGGTGGGATTGGAGCGGTGGCGAAGAGTAGACCTGATTACCATGGCATTCACCGTTGGATAAATCTGACAGTAACCCACTACGTGTAATCAAAACGTAATGTTTAACTAAAATGTGTTACTGTCAGAATAATCGGACAGTAAATCCGACAAAAAAGTTCGTGCCTTCTCTAAACTTTTTTTCTCTAAATATTATCCACGAATTTACCGTCGGATTAATTAATCTGCCGGTAACAATTTGATGCAACAATTTTCACAACAAAACTTTTCATAAATCCAACGATAAATCTGATGATAACTTGAGACATTAAATTCGACAATATTTAATATTTTTTTTTTATAGTGTAACTGAAAAACTTAATCAAGCCAAAACAAAATCTAGTGCTATAATAGATCCTGTTACTTCCATGTCAGGTTAGGTAGTTAAGCTGGATATAGCCGTTAGGATCATACCTCTATATTTTGTGAACCATTGCTCAGCAATGTGTGTGAAAAATGATTCATTTTATCAATTTTAATTTTATTAAAATTTTATATATTTATTTAATTATAATTGGATTATATTTATATTTATATATTTATGCATTATATAAAATTTTTTTTAGAGTAATTACCTAAATCAGTCCCTAAAGATTTTAAAAGTGGACATTTTAGTCTCAAAAAAAATTAATACACAAATCAATCCCTAAAGTTTTACTCCAGTAGATAAATCAGTCCCCAGTTTATTTTCCGGCAAAGTAATTACTCTAATCAGTCTCCAAGAATTTTAAAAACGGACAATTTAATCCCCAAGAAAAATTAATACACATATCAATTCTCAACATTTTTCTCTGTTAGACATAACAGTCCTCTATCAAAAAAATATAAAATTATTATTATTATTATTAATTACATAATAATATTATACCATAATTTTTGTATTTTCTAGATAAAAATAATAATAAATTTATTCATTAAATTCTTATATATATATATATATATAGTCACTCAATAATAATAATAATAATAATAATAATAATAATAATAATAATAATAATAATAATAATAATAATAATAATAATAATAATAATAATAATAATAATAATAATAATAATAATAATAATAATAATAATAATAATAATAATAATAATAATAATAATAATAATAATAATAATAATAATAATAATAA